>NW_010972652.1:339292-546818 GCF_000737465.1 Haliaeetus leucocephalus
GTTTGTTTTTTTGTGGCCCCCCCCCCCCCCCCCCCGTGGGAAATACCTACTTACAGAAGACATTTTATCCAGGTATCTACCATGCAAACTAACCAAGTAATCTTCCCTGAGGTTTGAGAGAAACTTGCTAGTTCAGCCTCAGCTTCCATACAGAAGCTAAGTAAGATTTTTGTGGCACTGAAACACACAGTCTTCATAATTTGGCAAATTAAAAATTTAGTCTGAGTTCAAGTGAATATGTGTCGTTAAATCAACTTCAATAAAACCTTTCAATGTATAGGGAAGCTGTCTCTTCTACCTGTGTGAAGGGTAAAATCTCATAGAAAAGCAGGAATGCTTACCCCTGATGAAAGTGGTTTCTTTCTTGCTTTTTCTTGTAAGTATGACTGCTTAAAGTCAAATGTGCATGGGGGTGAATTTATCCCCACTGACAGTCAAACTGTATAAAACTAAAAAATCAGGTTAGATTGCCGGTTAGATTGCCAGTTTTTCTTGCCAAATCTTTTTTTTCTTGGTTAGATATGGTACATTTAAAACCCCAAATGTTCATGGCTAATTTAGGAAGTTGTTAGTTTCTGAAGAAGTTGTATCTCAATATGCCTTTTTTTCCTTTGCCTTATTTTTACTAAGATTTGGCATCTTTTAGTGAAACATGGCAAAAGAGATTTGCCAGCCTTTGGCTTACTCTCTCTGTATAGTCTTAAGAGCTGTGCTTGCGATTTAGTTGCATCAAGCATCAGGAAATTATTTGAGATTTGATTTGTTTCTAATTAGTCCTTTCTCAGCAAAATAGATGCTGTCCAGTTTTGGGGACTGATGCTAAATGCTCTTGTAGGGGATGGTATTTACACTTCATCCTGGAATTAGACCATGATTGAGCACAATTATGTCTGCTGGCATAATTGAGTGTTTAAAGTGTGGCTTGGGTTTGTGGCTTCCAGAGAAAATAGAGCTTTCGTCATTAGGAGAACTGCATGTTTCTCTTTATACAAATGTTTTTGGTAAGGAAAAAAGTGACTTTGCATGTTGAATAGGCAACATCCAGCTCTGCAGTGGTACCTGGCATTGAGACTTAAGCTGAAATTGGAGGTATGCCGGGGTGCTCTGGGAAAGTAGGTCGGCTGTTTATAGAGACACATCTTGCTACCTAGCCCAGTAGATATGCTCCGTCTCTCTTGTGTAGAAGTATATTAATTTCCGCCCCCCCCCCCCCCCCTGTTTTTTTTTCCCCCCTCTTTTTTGAAACTGATCTTAGCTTTGAATTCAGATGTAAGTTTCTCAGTAATCACTACAGGGGAATGCAGCAATTTCCTTATTACCTGTGCTGTGTTCATCTTTGACTTTAACTACATTCATGTTGCCTGAGGATCGATCTTACATTTACCAATAATGAACCCATGCATTCTTTGCATCTCATGGTTTCAGGGCTTGATAGGAAAGAGAAATAAGCATAAGTGTGCTTTGGCTTTAAATAAATGTTTAGTTGAGAAGATCAACTTCTAACAGCTGTTATTTCAGAATTTCTGTACAGTCCATAGAACAAATGATTAAGGGTAAAATCTTATATTTTGTTTAAAATTTGTGCAGCCATCCTCTCATGAATGTAATGTAGTAGCTCCAGAGCATATATAATCAGGGCTTTCATACATTATAGTCTAGGCTGTAAACTTTTTGGTTTTACTGTATGCATGTGTTGCCCAGCTTTCTGTATGAACTCACTCTCATATTTAATGCCATAATTATTTTGCCTTTTCTTCACAAATACTACTGTATGTTAGACAAAACAGACTGGCAAATCGTTATTTGCTACTAAAAGGTTTATGTACCTTCTTATCTGTATATTATGTATTAGAATATTTATTTAGAAAAGCTTGGCAATTGGTGTTAATTAGACTAAAATCTTTGGTGAAAGATAGCATGTGCTGTCAACTGTTGGGCCGTAAGATGAATGTATTTACTGTGTATTTTACTAGCCAAAAATTATTTGGTAGACAGGGCAACGGTGTCGCTTCAGCCACACTACAAGAACTAACAAGAGAAATGCTTTAAAAATCAGGGATGTGTCTATATGTTCTTGGGTTTTTGCTTATTCAGTAAATTAGAAAAGAATGTCTCTCATGTCTGAGGCTTTGAATAGTCCCTTTGCCACTGGCTGACAGATGTCCAAATTGACCCATTTTTCAGGTATTAATTTTTCATTAGCAATTTAGGTAAAACCTGAAACTCAGATTAGGAAAGGGAAAATGAAGATTGATTTCCATGACACGTCTGCAGTTGTCAGTGTATTTTTTTTAATTGAAAAAGGCAAATTGTTATGGCCAAGTTATTTGCAGTATAGTTGAGCAGCAGATAGCAATTTTTCTAATTAAATTTAAGCATAGATGCGTGATGAACTGATAGGCAATCTTGAATTGCTTTGGAAGTTGGAAAGCAATTCAAAAGCAATGATAAAATCCTCTCTTGGGTACAGTTTCCCCTTTAAAGTTTAGGGATAAACTTTTAATTTGTATTTTTTTCACTCTTTTCACTCTAATTGCAGCCATACGGAGGTCACCAGATTGATATTAAGTTCAAGGTAATGAACAATGTTAAACAAGTAGTAGCGTTCACAGTAGATTTATTAGCATAGGCTTTTTTCTGACTTGATATCGGTGATTTTGAATTAACTCTATGGAAATTACTCTTTTAGCAAAGTCAAAATGGACAACTTTGATAAGCTATTGATTATCTGCTAGTGCATGATGAGGAGTAATAAAAGGTGCTTTAAGTCTTCTGTTATGATTTTCCCTATCTTCTCCCTTTTTTTGTGATTGATTGTCTGTCTCCCATATGCAATCTCTTGATAAGTAGAGCCTTTTTTTTAAAGGAAATGTCACTGAAAAGTAGTGAAGCATGAAAAGGTTAAAATTACAAAGATGTGATGTTACAGGTAATTAATTTTGATGTGTTTGGGAGTATACCAAGACGGCATGGTTAATTACAAAGAATCGTCAGTAGAATTTTCAGTAACTTTAATATGTGAATACATGAACATGAGAATTGTTTTCTATAATCTCTCTTGGCAGGCAGGCAGGCTAGCACTTCACTGGCTTGATATATTGATCAGGCAGGACAGTCACTGTTCTGTATCTAAGATTAACTTACAATTTTAAATATACATGTATTTCAGATAGAGAAGTTAACTTGGCTGCTCTTCACTTCAAGAACAAACAAAACCATGCTTTTAACTTCTAAAATGTAATGAATGTTTAAAGAAACCGGGTGTTTCAGTTATTGAAAACACTGTTTCTGGTTGAGAAAGTCATCGCAAGGCTGCAGATTAAGTGAATATAAACCAAGAGATACTTTTCTGATGGTTATTTTAACCAAGATGCATTTCAGAAATAGAGTTGATGTCTATAGGCAGGAATAAAGTGCTATGTCACGGCTCGCTCTGAGTACAGGAAACTTGATTTAAATGTGAGTTTACTATGGTGGAGATCTTGCCTTGTATGTTTGACACATACCAGAAAAGGGGGGGGAGAATAGTGAATTTTGGAGGACACATGGAATTTTTTTATAATGTGAAAAGAGAATAGGTTGAGCGTGATTTACATGCTTTAGGTTTTCATTAATACTAATCTTTCTTAAAATATGCAAGTGGAGGTTTTAAGATAGAAAAGATCAAGCTTGACTAAAAACTAAGAAGTTTTGGACAATATATACTCAGAAATGAAATAGGAAAAGAAAAATGCCGTTGCAGATCATCTTTGAAGTTGTGTTTTGGGTGAGAGAAACACATTTTGTTTATTGCTAGGACTGGGTTATCGAGTGACCTATAATACCCAGTGGCTATGGGGCTCCCTCGCTAGCGCAGGAGGAGCAGGAACTCTGGTAGTTTACCAGAGACCCAGTCTGGGCTGGATATTTGGCTGATGGTGAAAACAGGCACATTTTCTGGGTATTTATCAGGCTGTAAAGTGAATTTTTAAGATAATTAATCTCAAATCTGATTCCTTTAATTATCAAGAGTAAGGGGGGAATAAACTGGTAAAAAAATGACTGATTTTATCATATACATAATTTTCTTCTTTTTTCCAAATATGGAAATGTTCCATTAATTGCCTGATATTTATCATCATGGTTAGTAACTTACTGGGAACACTAATGGGAAAATATTCAGTTCTTGAATTCTTATTCAATAGCTTTGTCAGAAGCTAAGAAGAAAAAGGGTCCTCATTTGCTTGGAAGAAGTAAATGTGGAGCTGTAATTAGAAGCAGTTTTCTTTCAGAAATGAAGATCATCTACTTTGATTCAAATGGCACATCAGCCACATAAGTCAAATACATAAAATGTTTGAGAGAGATTGCCAGGGTGCCTGGGTGGGTTTGATGTGTGCAGTAGTACAGGTTCACTAGTGTAAACCACCTTCTTGTGTGGCAGAACTAATGCCAAAAATCTGTTGAACGAATGAAGTACAGAAAGTGCCAAACACCCTAGTCTTAGCTGAAAAGATCTTGCTGTTTAATGCTATTGTATTCTTTGTTCATTCTCCAGTTTTCGTTTTAACGTTTGTTAGAAGGAGAAAAAACCCCTACCTGCCTCATAACAAAGACGACTTTAGCATAATGTGTGAGATTTACACACATTACAAAAATAGTTACATGAGGACAGTACAAAAACTGCTGTTCTTCACTTTTGTGAGATGTCCCACAAGCTGGGATTTGAAACTGTCTTTCTGTGATGCCATTGAGGGATTTCAGAAGTGATCGAGCCTTTCTCTCCTCAAAAGCTAGAGCATCCGTAGAGGAAACAGTGCCTGAGAAAGAACCATCCCTGTCTCGTTCTGAGCTCCTGTCTGTATCTTGAATATACAATCAACTACTCGTGTGATTTAATTGCTGTCCTGGAACTTTGCCGTGATAAAAAAGCCACTTTCACAATACCCACTTCTGTTTTCTATTTCATAAAACCGTGTTTGTTACGGCGTGAAGTGGAGCTATTGTCAAAGAGGAAGCATATGTATTAACTTATTTGATCCTTAAATGTCATTTAGAAACATTTAAAGGTTTTAAATGTTGACATTTAGACAAAATACTTTTGCAGTGATGCTTTATCAGTGAACTTCACTTCAGAAAAATTCTCATCTATGTCATAACACTGATCCTTGTAGAGATAATTATCATTTCAATAGCTAGTCTATCCCATTAAACTATACACTAGCTGTTCTTTAAGGGTGAGGAAGAAAGATTCCTGTTTTCAGCTTGTTGTCACAATGCAGAGGGTTCAGATTATATTAGTTCTTCAGTTAATCACATAATGATTCATCAATTAAGGTTTTGCAGATATGTGCAAGTACCCTTGCAGGTAATGGGAGATAAAGTAGCAGAGGAGCTTCCTTTGTGGGGTGGAAGTTTAACCCTCAGAGGCTGCGGGAGGCACTCTAAGCGCTGCTTCCCTTTCGATCACCACAAAGTCTTGTGCCCCCTCTCCCCAAAACAGGGCAGCAGGGTTTGCTGTCACCTTCTCATCAGCAGTAGTGTGGCGTTCCGCAGCCAAGAGCGTGTCCTTGGGTGCAAACTTCCTCGCCAGGCTTGGCCCTTCACACTATGTCTCTCTAGGCACGTAGGCATGGCAGCTCAGAGCTCACCCTGGGCTGCTCTAACTGGTTTTTTTTTGTCGTTGTCCCTGGTGTCATAAGGCTAACTTGGGAGTCTCCTTGGTCCATTGCGGTCTGCGGTACAGACGTGCCCTCTTTCTACTTTTCGTTGTTGTCACGTTCCCAAGGCAGTGGTTGCCCTCGAGGGACCAGCAGCCTTCCCAGCTGCGCCATCCACGCTGAGATCGCACCAGGGAGGGAGCAAAGAAGCCTTGCTATCCCAGCCCAGCAGCTCAGGTTTTTTTATCCCAGTGCCCTGACCCCCTGCTAAAGTGTGAAGAAGCTGGAGAGAATGGTTTGTGCCACGCCAAAGAGCGTTTCCCTGCCTCCACCGTGATGGCTGCGTGATGCAGCGTAGGGGCAGCCCATCATCACCCTTACCGGTACAATTATGTTTGCCTCTGCTCTGTGCTATGATAACGTTTCTGTAGAAAATCTTGCTTAAATCTTAGCAGTCTTGCCTCTAGAGCATGAGGAAATTCATGGTGAGCTGGAACACCCTCTTCTGAAACAAGAAAACCTGGCTAGTCTGCATTTGGCTCTGCATCAATACCGCCAGCAGTACAGCAGTGCTCAAGTTTAAAGCAGCTCATATGGCTAGCTAGGTAGAAGTTTGCTGTGTAAATAATTCCTGCTTTTTGTTCTGGAAGAGTATTGGGATTTGAGAAGAAAAGCATTTAAATGCAAAATTTCACTATACCATAAAAAGATGAAGTATGTGAGCATTGCAGGTTGTGTGTGTACATGCACACATACGATACATCTGCACAACGGCACAAATTTGTTGAAAATTAAAACATCCAAAATACACCTAGGAAAACCAATTTTTTCCTATAACCTTCAATCTAAAAGTGGCATTAATGCCACTGTTAATGTTACCATTAAAGCAGTGTAGTAAAGTAGTTATAATAATGGTGATATAAAATTTGTAGCTGGCTCTGGGCACAAAATCTCTATGTAAAATTATCTCTTGAGAGGGTGACAAACCTTAATGAGAAAAGGACAGTGGTGGATACAGTTTGAATAAAGTCAGGTGTTACGTAGTTGCAGCTGATGTTCCCATGCCAGAACTAGAAAAGTGCCCATTTAGTTGCAAGTATAAAAAAAAAAAAAAGGCAAACAAAAAATCAGTAAAGAAAATGTAAATGTTTCTCTCGAAACTGAGAGTGGTGGTCCATAGTGATGTTTTGCTAACCCCAAATGTTAAACTGTTTCAGCCTGACCAGTGGGAACACTGCTTGACTACAGATTCAATACTTCTGAAATTTGCTGCGCTTTGAGGCTTTTGACCTTGCTTGTTCCTCCAGGTGATGAGATGGCTCTACCAAAGCAAAGTTCACTGAAGGAAGATACTAAATGTGTAAATAAAAAACCAGACCAATATCATTATTGTAATAAAATCTGTATATAGAATGAATCAGTCAAGAGACAAAGGATCTGGGTGGAATACTAACCTATTCATTTCTATGTTTACTTTTTTTTTTTTTTTTAATTTTAAATGAATTACTGTTTTGTTATGGGTTTTTTTGTCTAGTTTCATACAAATTAATATAAGAAAGGTCCCACCAGTGGTACTGGTTATACTTCCCCAAAGAATTCTCATTGCAATTAGAAGTGCTGCCTTAAAAATTGATAGTAGAGATACTATTTTTGTTCTGTGAACCTGCCTGATTTTTGAGCCAAGGTAAACTTTTAGCACCTATGGTACCTGTAGCAAGGAGCGCCATAGCATGACTGTATTTGGGTGAAGATCCTTCTTATTTTGCGCATTTTGAGCCTGCCAACAGGTAATTTGTGTGTTGTTAGACATTCCCGAGCTGCTTGTTTGCAAGAGGCAGCGAGCAGTTGATCCTATGCCCACTCTCTGTAACACACAGTTTTACAGACCTTTTTTTTTTTTTCCCCCCCCCAGGCTGAAAGGTACTTGCTAAGCCAGAGTCTGTATCTATTCAGGCTATGCCCTGCTTTTGATCATACCTTTGATCGTAAGTTCTCATGTCTTTTCGAGTATATTATATTGTGTTGTGGCTAATTTTTCTGAAGGCATAGAGAAGCTATCAGCCTCTTCTCCTTAATAGCAGCAAGTAAGATTAAGTGTTTTGCAAACTCAGCTGAAATTAGTAACTGTTGACACAGCTGACAACTGTATTCCTTTTTCTTCCCTGAAATATGCATTTAAAAGAAAACAAAATGGCGTTAATATTTCACAGACTTTTGTATTGTAATGATATTACTCTAAGAAATAAAAAAAACCAAAACCACAAACCTTTAAGTCATTACAGTAGTGTTACACTCATCTTCAAATATTTTCTTTTTTGTGATTCTGTGTCAAGCAGAAGTAGGTGCGTTTGTCTTGGGTTTTACAACTTGCTTTTCTGCAGCTGTTCTCCTGCCTCATTCTGAATCCTGAACAGGAATCATGATAATAAGAAACCTACCATCAAGAATTTTAAAGATAATCAAGGAAATAGACTTCATCGTTTGTATGGAAAAAAGTGAAAAGTCAAAAATGAAATGTTTATTGTTCTTTAATCACAGTCATCAGATTGGAACAAGTAGAACCTCCAGATTGAATTCTTGCTTTTGTCTGAATTGCACAGGAGATTATACCTGGGTGCCAAGGCAGGAGGCCCATTGCATAATGCATTTCATTTAGTCTACACCACAGATACTCTGTTGGAGACATTTCTTATAAAGCATGTCAGATACAGAAAAAGCAATTTAGTAAGCACTGTGATCAGATCCTGATGAAATTCAATTCTATTTTGGACCTGCTGTTCTTGGACGACATCATTGATAAAAATAGTCTCTATTTTTCTGTTTGCTGTGATTCATTATGCTATCTTGCTGCTTTTTCAAAATATTTCCCCCCGTCAAAGATGGCTTGTTTTTACAAATAAATGAAAGGAATTGTGTTTTTTGACAGCTTAGTCTGTTAACAACGTGATCTGTCAGGATATTTGAATTTTACAATTTTCATTTTAGTAAACTGCATAAACATTGGACACAACAGAAAACTAAGAACACAGCAACTATGGATTATATTGAACAATCAAATAAGGTGCTAAAAGCTATTTGACAATGATGGTGCTGAATTTAGAAAGTAGGTTCCTTTTTAATAATCAATCTTGTGTCTTAGTTTTTCCCATCAGGTAGTAAAACACTTTTTGTTCCCCCAAAGAAGACATGAGCAGTTAGTTCACATGTGTCAACTGCATAAATTATTTGCTGTTGCTTTTTATCAGTGGCTTTTAGAAATGAAGGTGAATTTCTTATAAATAAACAGGTAAGTTAGATTTATTTTAAACTTGCAGATCAACTGCCATTATTACTATTATTACTTTCTGCATATACATTTGTTTGAACAGAACAATTTTTAACAGTGATTTCATAATACCAGTTTTTACTATCTGCTCTTAATAGTTAGATTCCCCTGGGCGGACTGTTAAAACACAGTTCCTGTTTTACTTAGTGGTATTGATAAAAATGCCCTTTCACCGAAGTGCTACACAGCAAAGCTAATCTCCAGGAATGCTGCTCATATTTCATTTTCATATCAAGTGTGGACATTTTGCACAGTCTGGTTAGACTCTGCAACATCATCTGGTGGTAAGAACTTATTTCGACAGCGCATGAACCTTCAGATTTATGTACAGTGTTGTAAACAGGAGGTATCAATTAGGTGAATTGGCTGCAAATCTCTAGGGTTGAGCAACGCAGATTTTGAAGGAGGTGGTTTCCTCATGTAGGTTTGCCTTTTCTTGGGGAGCAGTTTTGAGGCATGGAATTTTTGCTGTATAAACTCATTTAGCTCCTGTGACAATTTGATCAGAACAATTTTCTGTAGAGGATTTACTCTCTGTTCTCTTTCAGCTTCACAGTGTGTTTTAAATCTATGCTTGGGGGTTTCGTCCTCTCTCTTTGTATTGGCTTTCAGTTGAGATCTTAGCCCAAAAGTTTGGTGTTCTGTATTGTGCCAAAGAGGAGGGTCAGAAGCCCATTTGCCCTGTATTCCTGTATGTCTTTGTATGTTGTTAGCCCTCAAAGAGTGGGAAATTCTTCAAACTCTCTTCCTCTCGCTGTGTTTGCTCACTGATCAAAGGGAGCATCTGTAGGCACTTGTAGCTATCAATAGGAAGGCAAGAAGAGAGGGAGATTGGCGAGATCCTGCAAATGGGAGATTTGACATGACGTACTCAATTTGACTAATGACTAGGGTTTGGTAGTATCTTCAGCTGAATATACTTTTCTAGGGTGTTTCTTGCTTTTTGGATTTATTTTACTTGTGGTTGGATAACTCTGTTGAAATATTTTCTGCATTTTACTGACATGCAAGTACTTGATGATGGATTTGTGCTCATTAGTGTTTTGTCACAGCCCTTGTTGTACTGGCAAAGCATCTGAAGCAGCAGCAAGAAACGATGTTGGAATAGTTTTGCAATTTTTCCTGCTGTTTTAGTACTGTGTGTTGGCAACAGTACATTTCTGCACAGCATGGATGTAACTTAGCTAATTTCCGATTTACAGCTTGTATTCTAACCTCACACGTTTCTCAAGAAAGCAAAAGGAGAATGAGTGTAACCATAATGATTCATCAATTCATCAAAAACTCTGTTGGTTTAATATTATAGGGCTCCCTTTGAAGGGGTTCTGGATGTCAGCATGGAGTAATGTATGTTCCTTTACTAGTATTTTCTATCCAGCAAAAAGCTTCTCACCCTTGTTTGTATAGAGATGAGAGTTCTGCTGTCTTGGTCGGTAAATTCATCAGCTAAGCTATGAGAGTGATGTGCATTGAAGGCTTCCAGGCTTTATTTGAAGTCCATTGGGCACAGTTACAGGTTCCTAACTGTGAACGTTGAAAAAAATAATACTTCTCTGGGTTTAAAATGCTAGCCTGAAATGTCTTGTGTTAACTAATTTTGCTAATATTGACCACCCTGTTCTGATAAAAACCCATGTATCTGTATTGCTTTATGCTGTGAGAGAAACCCAAGAAAAACTGGTGGTTAAATGCAATGCATTGTTTTCTTCTGGAATATTTTGTGTTGTCAGTAGAAGTCATTATTCTAAAATACTGTACAGTTCTCAGCACTTCCTAGAAAATAACATGATACACACAGAAACACGTGGGAAAAGAATGCTGCATCTGTACGTTCATACAGTTTCGACGTTGCAAAGCATTATGTGCATCTTCCTTAGTTTTGTTCAAAGCAGTAGAGACTATAAATTGTCAAACACAAGAAATAGCCTGTGTGTTTCAGTGATGTAATCTGGTTTGTCAAACTGTTTTTATATATTTTAACCTGACAACAGAGAGGCCCAGAACTCTGCTCTTACCTCCTTGAAAAATCATTGAGCCACTTAATTGGTGCAGAATTCAGTTCCTTGTGTCCTTGGCTAGAAATGTGGATGATGGTATGGATTCATGCCCACAGCTTGGGAAAAGAGGGGAGTTCTTGAGCATAAAAGTCCCCGGCCTCGATTTTTGTAGTCGAGCTGCACTTGGTGCTACCAGTCAGTAAAAATACTGGTGTTCCTTGGGGGTGTCGGTGCCTGCCACCTGACACGAAGGCAGCACAAGGCCTGGTGGAGTGATTGATCGTCTGGAAGTGGCAGCGTGGAAGCAGGGATTGCTGGCAGCTGGGAAAATGGGAGGGCAGGGCCATTGGGTCTGCTTGCAGTTAGTGATGGGGGGCGGCGGGGGTGCAGGTGGGGGTGTGGGTCAGGGAGGCGGGAGAGGGTCGCTGCTGTGACATTTAGTAAATGTGAAGACAGAAGAAGAGAAAGGGAGAAGTACTTGGAAATGTAGGGAAAAAGATGACTTTTTGTAATGTGTTGCCAATCGAGTGACAGAATGCCATTGGCCTTCTAGTGTCGGAAGCAATCCCTGTTGCAGTGCTGTCAGTTGAGCTGATGCAGATCAACATACTTAATTGCCATGATACGAAAAAGTATCTTAACCTCCCCCCTCAAATTAGTGAACATTATAATCTGCTGAATCTAAATAAATTAGAATAAGCTAGTATTCAGGAATTAGGTATGCTCTTTTCCCAATTGAATATATGCTCTTATATTCTCAGAGAAGAATGCCTGATGTTTCAGATTGTTCCATATTAGACAATTGAACTCCTTAGGGAAAATGCTTAAATGTTCAACATTAATCATCTTACGGATGTCCTGCATACCTCCATGGAACATATTGTATATGTGTATATGAGTGCCTTAGTGCTCCTAGAGCCATTGAATAGGGTTTACTGTGAGTTAGGAAATGATTTTAGGAGTATATCAATTTATTTGGCAAGACTGTGATTTAGGACAGATTTTCACAGCTATGTTAGTAATGCATATATTGGGTAAAGGTCAGTTAACTGTGTGTCTGCCTAAGAAATGCCACCACGAACTGGCAGATTGAAATATTAATGCAAGTGAACATTCCTTTTTTTTGGTGAATTGTTGCTCAAGGCACTGTGATGTATCTTATTTTGGTCAACCTCGAGTAATGCATATTTTCATGATGTTCCTCCCTTTTTAAAATTTTCTAGCAAGATTTGTGTATGTCGTAATGTAGTCTTCTATGTGAATTAGTGGGTAGAAAATGTCTCACCGTGTTTGAATACAATAATAAATTCTAACGGTGTAGTCCCTTCTGTTAGTGGATTTCATGCAGGCTAATGGACAGAGCAGTGCGATGGGTGTGAAGCTCACTTTGGTGAATCCAAACAAAAGTTTAGGAAATCTTCCTTTTCATATGGTTTTATCTTTTACAGCAGTTGGTAATGTTTACTTCTGCCTGTGTAGTGGCCCTGACCACTGACTCCAGCATCTCAGGGCAGGCAGCAGGGAGCTGAAGTGATTGTGAATCATCAAATCAGCATCACCCCAGTTTGTGAACCTGTGGTTGGTTCATGGTCTGTTGTCTTCAATCATGTAAAAGACAGTTCTTACTAATAGATTACCTGCTCAAAACCAGGCAGCATCCTATTTCAGTAAGGTTAACTGTGTTTCATTTTCCTAGAACACAATCATTTTTGTGGTAATAAGAAAAAAAAAGAAAAGCTCTGTCCAGAGAATAATGTTGTTATTCTAACTCTAAAAATGTGTCATTTCCTCCCTTTTCCTTCTTATCTTCAGTAGAGGAAGAAGTCCTTCATGAATAGCTACGGTTGGCAAATTTGGCTTTGTATCTCAGGTAGACCATGGAAGAGGTAGAAATTTTGTTTTTTTTAAAGCAGAACTGTCCTTGGTATCACCTGCACAACAGTTATTATGGTCCTCTGTCTTGGAAAAAAGACCAAACAAAAACCTCTCAACTTTTAAGTCATAGCAAACACCAATCAGTGCTCCGCCCCCCCTTCTTTCTCATTTAATACTTAACTCTTGATAGAATTAGTGCCTTGTACAAGTCCATGGTAACTTGAATTCAGAATGGCGCTGTATGTGATACAGCATGGGTAACTAATTTGAAATCCTAAATTGTTGTTCAGTCTTGCAGTTAGGATCTGGTATTTCATGACTCTAATGTAATTATTTAGTAACAAACAGACAATACTGAGAGAACAGTGTTAGATAAAGGGAGAACCGAGTTATTGACCTGAGAAGTTTTAAGTCACTTGAAAGGTACTGTTCAATAATGCATGAAGTCCCTGTATTCTGGGGAGGTATCTGGGTAAAACTGTAGATATGCAGCATTAAGTTCAGCTCTCACTTCTAAGAGATTGAACTGGTTTTTATTTCATTAACTTCAAGTAGAGTATTTCTGACCTGCATGGCTTTAAAAATCAGGAAGATGAGCTCCAGGTGATCATATAAAGAAAGGTACTTCATTCAGGTAAATGAGTTCCCTGAAGCTGATCTTCTCTTGCTTTTCTTTATCTTGCTCATTAATCATCATTTAGCAAAAATGACCCTCTGTGGGTTTTTTGGCAACATGCTGGTTTTAAACCATTAGCAGTGTTTTCCCAGAGATGCAAGGTCCAAGCTGGTATCTTCCAGAGACTTTGTGCAGTGCTGAGAAGCAATGTCTTACCCTCAAAAAGTGGATGAGAAAAATCTCAGGGGAGGAGAATGGTGAGGACAGTTGTAACTAAGGAAGGAGGTGGAAGCAGATGGCAGTCATTTGACAATCAATCAAAAGTGTCCGTATAAGATGACAAAACCCCCAGTTTCAGTTTTTAATCAAATAATTGAATTATTACATTTAACACTTATGACATTTTACATATCTTTCTCTTGAAAGTCTGGCAGTCATGGACATCTTAAAATGTTTTACAATAAAATAATGTACATGCAAATCTTTGGAAAAAATGTAACTTTAAAAATAGTCACTTTTGTTTTATTATGCTTGAAAGCACAAAATGCATATTCTGCATCTCAATTGTAAATTTCCTTTTAATTGTTCCATGCTGTATTTCAGTCACCATGTGATGGTGAAAAAAATGCATGTTTTTACACAGATGCCTACAGATACTGTTTGGATTATTGAATGCAACTGCAATCCTAAATTTATTAAGCTCCATGTTAATAAAGAAATCAACAGTTGTTCTTTTTCCTCACTATCCTTAGTAGGAGCTTAAAACACTCTTGCATGAATGCATGCAGAGGTTTATGGCTTCTTTTGCAAGTTTTGGGACTAGTCAATGATTTGCAGTGTAGAGATCTTTTGCTTTAGATTTTTTAATATATTTTTCAAGTAAGAAAAGATAGGGAAATTTCTGCCTGTCATTATTACTTTTGTACTATCATATTTATTATCATGTTGTTATCCTACTTGGACATCTGCATTCTCGCCATGTGTCACCATTTGCAGTAGAGATATCATCTGAAAAGAGTTTCACTGCGTTATAAACGTGTGTATGCTGAAACAGAAAAGCAGGTGGAGAAGGAAACATCAGAGACAGGCTCAGGTATGGTGGTGGTAGTCAGGTCCTGAATAAAAGCAAGAAGATTTTTTGTGGTTGAAGTATGTTCAAAGATGTAAGCAGGAGTCCTGGTGTCTGGAGGGTCAGTTTCTCTCCTCTCCAGGGAAACGTGGCTTTTGCCTTTCCACTGAATAAACAGGATTGTTTAAAACAGACCTGGCTCCATTACCGGTTTCTCTTCTAAACAGAAACAATTTGCAGCCAAATTTTAGCTAACCACATGGGTCAAAGAGCAGGACATAAAAAGAGCATTGCAAACTGATGTAAGCGTTTCCTAGCTACATTAAATGCATTAAGGCAAAGCATTTGAATGAATATTTGCTGTTGTGGTTTGGTTTTGGTTTTTTTTTTCCTTCTTCTTTTCTAGCCCTCTGGATTTTATAACGGTAACTTCAGATAATTTCCAGTCTTCTTTCCCATCTTTCCCATGACAGAAACTCAATGATGCTGCTTTTTGAAGTGTGTATCTTTTGGTGACTGGGGTAGGCGAATGGCACTGTTTTGTGACATTTGTGAATAAACATTTTATTATTCACTGATCATTTCATATTGAATTATGAGAGAACTTTCTACTGAAAAGAGCTGAGGGAAAGATTCCTACTGCTCTGTCCTCACAGCTCCTAAGCAGTCAAGTCTTGTTTGATTTCATTGAAAAGGAGGATCATTTTGACTCTTCACCCTCCCAAACATAGCTTTCTCTGTGTAAGAGTGCTGAGAGTTTTGGTTCGTGGCTTTTCACAGGAGGAATGAATATATACAAGGAAAATGTGAAAAAACTCAAGGCGCTTCATTAAGCATGCAGCCTTCAGTGCTTAAAACTGCAGTCTTTTGCAGGTGACCCTCATCCACTCTGAATAATTGAGTATAATCTGTAATTATTCTTAACTGTGCTCTCCCCTGTGTTTCTGAGGTCACGTAGGAGTGAGCTGAGCAGCTGCAGTACTAGCACAGATCCCTGTGGATCTCCCCTCTCTCCCTGTGGGAACTGAAAGCTTACTCCTGCTCTGCCTCATGTCTCTTAACCTAACGGTTTCTGGATACACAGGTCTTCACTTGTTTTCTGTTGAGGCCAAATTTCCTTAAGAGCATTTTGTAACGGAGCTTGTCAAAGTTGGCTAGAAGTCTACACGTGCTATATCAGATGGTATTGTGGCATCCATGTGCCGGTGATTCCTGCAGGGAACCACAGTAAGTTTGAGAGGCTGCATTTCCCTTTGCAGAAAACCAGACTTTCCCTGGTGTATTGTATTTATTTATGTGTTTGCTCAGACTATTATTATATCATCTGCTAATTTTTGCTGGTACAAGCCTCAGACTTTATGGTGGTATTCCCCTGGGTCACCCTGGGACCCTTCTAATTTTGGTGTTATGTTTGCCACCTGCTGTTCCTCAGGTCCTGAAGCACTTATAAGCAGGAGGTTACCTAGCACAGCAAGTTCATATGACTCACTCTTGCCTTCCTATAGAAACCCGTCTGTTCTTGGCCTTGTGTTACTCTTCATTTAGCTTGTTCAAACAGTCCCTAATGCCTCTGAACTATGATTTCTGGTGGAACCTGCAAGGCGTCCTGCATGGAGAGGGTGCTGGCATGGGGACCCATCTGAGTCCTTTCAAGGCGAACACAAAAGAAGGAAAAAAAATGAGGTTTTGTGCTACTACCTTATTCTCTCTGAGCTTTTTTTTTATTTTTTTTATTTTTTTCCCTTGATCATCTCTTGGCCCTGCAGACTCCCTGGCAAGCTTCCTGTCACAGTTCTGTTTGAAGGATTTATTTTTTTAGATTTATTAATACTTGTGATAATGTTTGCAAGTTGGGGTTTGGGTTCTTTTTTTTTGGCATGCCTGATGGTGTATTCTGCTATATTGAAGCACTTGAAGTCTATTAATGCCAAAACCAATAACTATGAGATCTCTTCCCTAATCGGGAAAAGTAAATAAATGACTGGATATTTTAGCCTAGAACTGACAGGATCTCCTTGTTTGTTTGTTTGTTTTTTAATCACTTGCTTCTGCCAGAGCTTGTGAATGCTTTTATGTTCTTCATTTGGAAGTGGCTGGTTTTTGAAGGCCGCCTATTTATTCGAAGTAACCTTCCCTGCACTGCTGCGTAGCTGTGCTGACTTGCCTTGCCCTTTCTCAAGCCTGTCTCAATAAGAGCCCCATGTGCTTTTTCTTTGCCTCCAACAGAGTGTCCTTAAGCAGTCATGGGCGCTGCAAACATTTCACTCTCTCAGTAAAGTTTTCCCTTTCTTTTAATGAGTTTCCATCTTTTTATGAAGCTTTCCTTTCAGGCCGAGGACAACAGTAATAGGGTTTTTTTTTTTCCTTTTGCAAGGATGTTGGATCTAGTACACAATGGTGGCTGTCGCAGACCCTATTTTGTAACGTTTGCCCACTCTGCAGAGCTGTGAGGAGGCACTATCTCCTCTGCTTAAGTCAGGAGCCACCTTTTATCTGTACGTGACTGTGTCCTCTCTCTCAAAGGGCTGAGCAAAGCCTCATCTGTTCTCTGAACCTCCTTGTCAGGACGGTGGTGGGTATTGTATCGTTGTGGTCTGCTGGTCTCTGGCAGTAACTTCTAACTGGGATATGCAGAACAGTTTGGGGGGGCAGGACTGGGGCCCCGTCTCAGTGAGATGGGCTCCAGGGAGCTGCCTTGCACCCCATGAGCCCCGACAGCTTTGCTGCTGAGCAGCACCATGTCAGTGGGACCTGGGGGATGGTGTGAGCACCTGTTTGTGTCTTGTACATTTTAAAGTGCTCAGGAAAGAAAGAAATATCCCTATGTAATAATCATAGTTATTACTGCTATTGATCAAAGCATGTTTTGATTACAAATTTTTAAAATCATTATTTTTCATAAAAAGTATATGTACACCTTCTGAAATGATGCTATGCGTGCTTTTACAAATTTCTTAACATACTTAATGGCTGCTTCTTTGTGCAGTTATGTTTTCATAGTTCTAGTTTAAGTTTAAATGAAAAAGATACTTGCATTATCTATGTATCATTAAAACAATATGAAAGTACCTTTAGCTTTGCTTCAAGGCATATCGGCCTATTTAGCTCAAAACAGCTTTAAATTATCCCTAAACATTTCAGTGGATTGCGGCTGATCTTGTTGCATGATATTTTCTAGTTTCTGAGCAGCCCATTTCAGGGTGTGTACGGTACTTAGAAAGACAACTTATATGGAATAAAAATTTAAATGGATTTCACATTTCATTCTTGGTTTACTAATACTTCTTCATTTTCTTATACAACTTGGTTCTGTTAAATTGATTGCTTTGGTTCTGAGGAGTCTGTAATGGTGGCAGTGTGGGATAAAATATCTATTGTACAAGTAGCATCCGTTTAATTTCAAATGCAGTTTTCCTAAATGCTACTCTCGAGCTTCTCCTTAAATTGGAAAGTAAAGCACGTGTCCTTGCTTTCGGAGTTATGTATCCAACAATTATTATTTTAGTCTAGTTTCGGCAGTTGGGTACAGCTGACAGCTCATTATTGACAAGGCTGGATCCATCGCTGTTACTCTAGCATAGACTCCGATCTTTCAGCTTGGCCTGCAATATTGTAACGGTGAGTTTAAAGCCTAGCCAGCCTTAGCAAATGAGACTGTTGTTGATGTGGGGATGTTTTTAACTATGATGTAGATCGGTCTGAGAGTGCTTCAACTGATCTGTAAATTTTAAAATAGCATTTTAGTCTTGGACAGTTTTATGCATAATCTTATCTCTCAGCATGTAACTTTTATGCAGTCCTAAGGCATTTTAAAAATTCAAACATATGTCAAATATATCTTCTTCTCTCTGTCTTTATGCCTATTTTGAGCTCGTCTTCCTCATTACACTTTTAAGAGTTTAATTTTTTAAAGAGTCAAAAGAGGAAACAGGCGTGTGACAAAGGACCTTGCCTGCTCATTGGGAACTGTGGAAAAAGCCATGAGCAGAGAGGCAAAATGAGGAGGTACCAGTCCCGTGTTGGTAGGCAGATGCTCTGCACTCAAAGCCGAGAGCTGTGTAACCATGTGTGGCTGCAAGCCCTGGCTCATGAGCCGGGAAAAGCCTCATCGGACCTCAGTAACCTTTAAGAAATGACTTCTGGGTGGACAAACGGTGGGCAGAATAGCTTGTGTTATTGCAGATGACCATGTGGCTATGTATCCAAAATTACCGGAGAGACTGTTAACTCTCCTCTCTTGCAAACTGCCTTGCATTCATTCCTGTCCTGTCTCTTCCTCCTGGCTCACCTCTTTTCCCTCTACGTTTATTGACAGGCATCGCTAAAGCTCTTGCAGATTTCTTCCAAATCTCAGCAGGAGGATTTCTAAGGGCTGTGCCAAAACCTGGCCAAGTGTGGACTTGTCTCATTCCTATTCCTACACTAACTTTCAAGTTCCCTCTTGCAGAACACGGAGCGTTAGAGGTTTCCAAAGCAAAGGCTGCCAGGATTAGTCGTATGCGGAAAAAAGGCGTCTGGTTTTTCATAGAGGTTATTAAACATTTCTGCCATGCAAGAAGAAGTTCTAAGAAGGGGATGGAAAAGACCGGTGCACATACATTCATGGAGTAGCTACATTTCTAGTTGGTTAAGCAGCCAAGGTTACTGAAACTGTTTGTTTAGAGTTGGGAATGGCAGCTCTGGTTTACCACTGGAGACTCTCTTGGCGCAGGAAAACTTCAGAAAACATTCAAAGCAACAGCAAGGGCTAAGTGCTATTAGTAGGTACAGGAATGCTATTAAGTTGGTAGGTAAAGAAATGGGCATACAAATACTGAACAAGATGAAGGCCTGCAAATGCTTTTCTGGTTTTCTGCTTCTATGTTTGGCACGTGAGATCACTTCTGAATGGTGGTATGAATTATTGCAACGTCCATCCAAACTTCTCAAATGTACCTATCCTTGAAATGTCTGTACCTTGGCTTGAATTTCTTTTGCAGTATGTATTCATGTATCACAGCCACTCTAGCTCCTAATGATTCTCAAATTAAATTTGTTTTTATTTCCTTTTTTAAAGCATTTGCTGTATTTCACTGCTATGATGGTATCTGAAATGTCTGATTCAAGAGACTATTTATGAAGCATAGTCAAGCCTTTGCTTGAACATTTGTGAGCTTCCTTTCCTTGAAGATACTATTATAGTATAAAATATATCTAAAAGAAAGCAGATTGCTGTGGAAATATGTATGTTGCCTACTCAATTTTGATTTCAAAAGGGACATGTGCTGTAACTATTCTTAAATATGAGTACTTTTTCTCCTACAGTTTCAGCAAATATCCTTTTCAGTGGGATGTTTTTCTGTCAAATCTAAAGATCTGCCTACTGGCTTTCTAATTTTTCTGTTTCAAATCTGTCTGATTTTTCATTTCAGGCACACGTGAATCCCATCAGTGTCACTCCACCCATACAAGCCATAGATCAGGACCGAAACATCCAGCCTCCTTCTGATCGACCGGGCATCCTCTATTCCATCCTAGTTGGTTGGTGTCTGCTACTCTTGCTATCACTCACAATCAGTCACTTTATTATGACCAGCCAGAAAAAGATTGACTGGGAAAGCGGAAACCTAATAAAAATTTATATTGTGGTTAGTGGGATGTTTGAAATCGTTCTACCTATTTATGTTTAATTTCAATTTAGAAGCTTATTTCAGATGGTTGCATTGTTATTATTTATTCAGATTAGATGCAGAATTGTCTGGTTTAGCAAATGGAGCAACACGGCAAGGAAAAGGAGAGAGACTTGTCTGTGCTCATAGCTATGCTGCAATGCATTTTTTTTTCATTCACTGGTGCAAAGGCACCATAAAAGATGCTAAAGAAAGGCAATTAGAGCAGGTTTCATTCCAAAACTCTTCTGGCACAGAGCAACTTAAAGGGTTTTACTGCATCCACCCTTAGTTTTGCTGCCTGTGAGCTTGCATGCTTTCCCTTGTAATTTAATGTTTGTTTAGTTGACTATGCTGTTTTCTGGCCAGAGAGGAATGCAGTTCTAGAAAGAGTTCAGAGAATAGCCACTTTGCTGGGGCATGTCTTGTATTCTGCTGCATATTACTTTTACCTGCTACTTTCCCATGTTTGGCATTTGTTTCCAATTGCTTAGCTTGTGTGATTTGATGATGGAAAGGCCTAAGGCAGTGGTTTGCAGTTGGAGTCTTGTACCTGTCCTGCTCTTCCCAAAGTACAGAGACTGGTGTTGTAGTAATTTCTGTGCCTTGTGACTAGTGTGGCAATTGAAAGTTGTGTGTTTTGTGGAATCACATCTTTTTCACACTTGCTGTGTGTTAAACTGCAGCTACACGGATTTCTCACCCATGGAGAGGTGGAAGCAAAGATTTTAATGAGCAGATTGCATAGTTTTGCTTGTCATTAAAAAAAAAAAGAGGATGTTTTTGTATGTTATAGTTTTGTTGTGAAAGGGGAAAAATGTTAGGTTTGATGGTTTGATATGTCTGTCATTTTAAGAGCTATCTTAGGAGGGTACAAATGAATCACTACCTTAGAGGTACCATTGTACTGAATGTGCAAGTCCTGAGCTCCATGTGCAAAATAAAGAAGCCTGAACCCACTCAGTGCCAAGAGACTGGTGTTGAGGCATTTCCAGGACTCTGCTCCCGGGGGGCTCTACTCCCAGGTCTATGGCAAGGGCCGTGGCCATGGCAGATGAGCCTCGGCATGGCAGACTTCAGCGTCCTCTAAGAAATGAAATCAGGTTTTGTTTGGATAGTCATGAAGCAAGCTAGATTCCTTCAGGCTGTAACTGGATCCAAATCTGGCAGACTAAGGGATACGCTGCTGTCAACTAGTCTTCCTCCAGCAAAACTGTACTGTAAAGACATTTGTAAATACGTGTAGTGTAAATATACTACCTGGTTTTATGTTTGAAAATTGACTTGGTTTATTTATAAATTCTGCTATTGACAGTTATGCACTAGTGCAACATCTAGTCAATTTTTTTCAAAGCTCCTTGCATAACTTGCAAAGTTCTTCAGGTGTGAACTTATTAAAAATTGCGTTTCACTAACTTGTGATATTTTTAATATTTGAATGACTCTTTTGACCTAGAAGAAATAATTCAGAAAGATGTATTATAGCGATTTGGCTTGGGTTTGGGGGATTTTTCAATGGAAAGGCTATCTTTTTTCTTTTTTTTTTTTTTTTTTCCTTCTTTTTGTCAAGGTCTTCAAAGGGATTTCTTCTTAGATTTTAAGTCTTCATCTTTGCCAGTATGTAGTGCTATTTGTATTTTAGCCTTTACCTCAAAAAATAGTAGTTTCACAGCTAAATAGGCCTTGCAGGTACTTCTCCTTATGTGGATTTTCCCCTTGCTTTAGATCTAAATGTAGTTCTTCTTTATATCTTTGGATAGGTCTTTTTTTTAAATGCTGGAAGGTCTGAACCATGCCCATAGAATGAGAGAACAAGCTACTTGCTGAATATGGGAGTGATTTTGAATTTTGATTTGACTGAGTTCTAATTTGGTGGTTCTTTTATCCTGCTTTCCTCCTCTCACTGCACACCTGTACAAGTCAAGTCCTGGCGGATGCTTGGGGCACTATGGATGTTATATATGAAACCTGCGCATCTTTCTCAATGTCTTTAGGATCTACTGTAAAGACACGTTTCTTTTAACGAAGCTCAGCATCACTGCAGCGATAACTCACTTCTACTTGATCTGGCTTACTAACCTCATCCTTAAGTGCCCATAAAGATCTCTGCCTGTCAGGCTTTCAAGCTAACTAGCCTTTCAAGAGTTCAGGTAAATGCCTTAGTGCTGCTTTCACCAAATCTAGTGATCTTTCCCGAGGAGGGTACGAGTGAACCTCACCAGTTCCAACAACAACAGGTCCCCCTGCAGTTCATTGGAAAGGAGTTGAACTCACTGAATGAGGTGATGATAAATGCTTGTGGAAGTCTTGTTATGCATTCATGTGAGCATAGCACTGCTGAAGACAAAAGTAACTTGAGGGTAAGGCACTTGAAAAATAAATAAATAGCCCAAGTTTGTTACTAGCCCATTATTTTCTGCTTTCTTTGTCATTCTGACCTCTGAGTGCAGTCCTCTCAAAGGATATATCAAGATGTGTGAATATACTTGTTCAAGTAGTTATGGATTGGTACTGATAAAACAATAGAAGATAAGGTCTTAAATATTCTTGACGGTCATCCTAAGATTAGAGAACTACTTACAGCATAGTACTACTGGGATTGTTGTCTTTTATTTAAAGTACTGGCTAAAGTACATGATGAAAGAACTACCTACCAAAGTACAGTGAAGTACTTCAGAGAAGAGGCTTGAACTGGGGCCATACTGTAATATTTCATTTCTTATACAATGCCCAGTATCTTTACATTTGGAAACATGATGTTTGGAAATTTTTTTTAAAGCACTAATTTCTCCAATCCTTGACTTTCAGGAATGTTAATACATTTGGGTCATTGCAATAGAACCACAGTGTCTGGTGTACGGAAGTGTGTAAGCGGGCCCCCTCCCTTTGCATGTAGTGTGTGTGCAATGAAAAGGGGTTAGAAGCCAGCTCACCTTCTCTCATCGGCAATCTCACCCCGTTTCTTCCTTAGTGCTGACTGCATCACAGCCCTGTGCTACTCTTGCATTTACTGTTCAGCCCTGTTTAAAGGTTTCCCTTAGCTATTTTTACTGGTAGTTTTAAGGGTTTCTTTTCTCTGGTGCTGGTCCTTGGGAAGAGTCAATTTTTCCTTTATATCATTCTTCCGGTTTTGACCTTGGAACTGTCTCTGATTTCTGCTGTCGATTTTGGACAATCAAGTGTTCTATTTGTTTGCTATTTAAATGAAGAGCCAAAAAAAGCACCACAACATTTTTGGGGGTTTCTTTCCAGTGCTGTGAGCTCCTTGATGCATTTGCCTGGCAGGCAACGTGCCCACAAAAGCCCTCCTCTTGCTTCAAGAAAAGCAAACCTAAGAGTGCTCTTTACCTTGTGCTCTTCACCTGTAAAAAGATCATCATAGTAGAAGAGATCGTGTTCCCTCCTGGGCTGTCAGCTCGCTGCTTCTCTTGCCTGGGCCAAAAGAGTGTAACCAGAGGTCTGTTGAGTACTCAAAGTTCATTTTTGGTGTGGATGGTGCAATCTCATCTACGGAAAAGAAAGCACGTGCCACCCTTCAAGTGCTGTCCTCCTTTCTCAAGGGTCCTTATGGACCCACTGGTGCATGCTGGCCTGCCACTTTTTGATATCCTAGACCTCTCCAAACACACAGACCAGCTTAATTTCTGGGGGAAGGAGCCTCAGAGCTCATCCATAGAGCTTTTAGACCTCTCTGCTTTTTCTGGATTAATCTTCTTGCAGGTTGGACTTGTGAGAGACTGGCAGTGTTGGGCTGGCGTGAACAGTTCTCCAGCCAGTAGTGCTTATCTGTAACATGCAGGCGACACATTTTGAAGACACATAGTTACAGTTGCAGTAGGAAACTCCTCCTTTCTGGAAGCAGATCAGGCAACTTTGTGCACTGAGGGTTGCTCTGCTCTGTCAAAATACAAATATTTTTGTGCGTGCAGAAGCAGATTTCTCTGTTCCTGGAAAACTTTACATTCAGATTTTAAGTTATCCTGGACCCTTCTTGTGGTAGGCAGCAGCTGAGCAGGCATCATCACTTAAGATTCAGGCAATCCAGCTCTGTTATACTCTAATTTTTTACTTTCCTGATTGTCCTCCTTGCTGTCTTTTCCTCTTTTACCTGTTTGGTTTTTTGGGGTGTCGCCCCCCCCCCCCCCCCCCGATTCTTAGATACTATTAGTTTCATCTTCCCTACTGTAGGTGGCTTTGTGCCTCTTACAGCTGTCTCTATCCTCCCCTATTTATTTGTTCTCCTTCAGGGAACCTCTTGTTTTCTACTTTCTTGGTGCTTTTGCATTTAGTCCTTAATCTCTTGTTTTTTCTTAGCTGCAGCGTCAGCCCTTGTGATGTGCAGCCTCCTAAGACTACAGCAATCTGTTATCTGCCAAAAGCTTGGAGCACCTGCTGGATGCCTAGTGTTCTTAAAAAATTGGATCAATTAATTAAAAGTTGAAATTAAAAGGCGGGGCAGGGGGACACAGGACTTGGAGCTAGAAACTCTGCATTTATATAGGTGGTGTAATAGGAAAAAATAATCCATAGCGGTTCTTCCTGTTACTACTCTCTGGGTCTGTGGCATACATGTATACAGAGATAGTCACAGAGTATGTACAGTGTGTGTGTGTATATATACACACACAATACATATGTATATCTAGCAAATGGTTGTCGTTTGATGAGTTGCAAATCAAATTATTGCACATGAGTTCGGACAGTAATCTATCTCCTGGGATAGCTACTGGCTTTCTAAAAGCAGTTTCTAATCATTCCCCTTGAAAGGTGAGCAGATAACACCATCATTTATCAGGAAAGTGGTCTTTTTTGTATGTTGAATCTTATGCCCTCTTAGACTGGATTGAGGATTTGGCACAGCAATATTTGTCCTGCTCTCATGGCTGCTTTAAGATACCGTAACTCATGGGCTCAGAGGACTTACTGGGGCGTTTATACCATCAGCCAGGAGTGCTTTCTGCCTCTCAGCTGCTACACAGGACTATTGCTAGACCTAAAATGACTCGAGATCTTAGACTTGTAATCAGTATTTTGGTTTCTTCGGATACCTTTAGTAATACTGATAAGCTGTGAGATGCCAGAGTTCGTGCTGTTTCTAAACGCTTTGGCTTTCTGAGCCCCTACTCTGTTCAGATTTGTGCTCTCACATCTCCCCAGCTGAGAGTCAGCCTGGCTCAGAGAAAGTCAGACAGTTAAACCAAAACAAACTAGGATGAGACAAAGAGACTGGAGAAGGTGGATACAGCTTTCTGCCATGCAATTGAGGAGAGAACGTCCCTTTGTCTTTTAAAAAAAAAGATACAGCCTCTGTTCCCTGATAGGAGAGAGACTTGCTGAACAGTATCCCAAAGTATTCTTCCTGCCCTGGCAATTAATGCTCCACCATTGCTGCTTTTTTGTATACTTCCTTTGAGAATCCTGTGGCTCAAAACTACGGTAGCTTAATTCTTACCTCCTCTGCGTCAGGCTATGCTGCTAGAGCCTTTTGGCTTGAGCACAGTACCATGGGAAGGGTTTTGGGCTGCAGCTGCCTTGCTGGCTAGCCTAGGGGCCAGGCACAGCAAGGTCATGGCTGGCTCCATCCTTTGCATAGCCCTTGCTGTTATCTCCATGAGTTTGCAAATCTGTTCAGGCTGTGACTGCTTCTGTTTTGACTGGGTTGGAGAGTAACCTGGAAACCCACAGCCATGAAGACACTACTTACTGCTGACAATAAATGGAAGCTGTTAGATGAGGTTTCGTCTGGTGCTTCCTCCCTGATGAGAAACTTCTTTTTGTAGAAGGATTTCTAAAATAACATATCTGTTGTTATTACTTATGTATATGTTATTAATAATGCATTAAAGAGCTTGCCCATAGGTGCAACAGAGGGCTACAAGAGCCAAGGTATTTAAGATGTACATTTTAAATTGCAAATGTCAGGGCATCATCTGTGAACAATAACATGGCTATCTTGAACTTAGAGGTAACACCTTTGTCACATCACTTCATTGTGGATTTTCTTTGTTTAAGTGTGGCACTCAAAAAATGGTTCATAGTGTTCTTTGCTTTGTGACTAATGTCAGCGTATGTCCAGCAATACCTCAGGGGAAGCATACTTCAAAGCTGGAGAGAGAAAATCTCGGTGGTGTATGTTCAGCAAGTTGAGTTTCAGGAATGCAGTGGATAGAAGTGGAAGATGAATTGCGGTGAAAGCTCATCTCTCTGTACGTCCGCTTATCTGATTAGATTTATACGTAACTCCTGGAAGCTGAGAAGTCGCTCCTGTTGTTATCAAGTACTTAGGGATTCCCAGTTGAGAAGATTCTTCGTGGTTAGGGAGAGCAAGGAAATAATGATAATATTAAACGCATAATGTTAGTAGTGTCCTTAAGCTCCATGTACACGTGATGCAATATTTTATCCTTATAATAGCAGGATTAGTTTTTGTTCGTTTGATGACTAAAGAGTAAAATAAATATATTGTTTAACTACAAGTTTCAGAAACAGCATTTGTTCAAACCCCAATTTTTTTTTTTTTTTTTTTTTTTTACAGGTACTCCTGAGGATTATCCACAGTATTTCCATATGAATCTTACAACAGCTGTACTGACACTTCTAAAGCCAATAAATAGGGATTTACACCAGAAGTTTGACTTGGTTATTAAGGTAAGTTTGACTGAATTCGTATTCCCATATGCTTTTGAAAACTGCATAGTAACAAAAAGCTCTAGAGAAAATGTGGGGTGGGCTTACTTGTCTTCTCTGCATTTTTCTTTTTTATTTTTTAGCCTGTCAGGCATCATTTAGCACTGTCACAGGGAAGAAGGGTCTGAAGTATTTTTTAAAAGGGAATGAATCGTGGTAGAGTTCTAACATTTCATGTTATATTGATATTGTATAAACAAACTAAGTACCACTTGTACATTTGTTTTTTACCAACTCAGTTGTCCTGAGAATGCATTTGTTTTATATTTCATGTTTTCTCCAGTTCACATGCTAGAGAATCATACAGATTCAAAGAATTGTCTGAGTACTGAATATTGTGAGCAAGGAGAACAAAAAATCATCACATCTTGTAGCACTTTTTGCATAGGGTTTTTTTTGGTTGGTTGGGGGTTTTTTGGTTTTTTTTTTGTTCAGGGATGATTAAAAAAAAGGAAGCTCACTCCAGAGCGCTGCTACTGAATAAAAAGAAAGCTTCTGAAACATAGCTAGTGCTGATCACATTCAGCTGCTGTTGCTGGGAAGAAGCATAAACCACTTCTGTGGGGTTGGTCTTTTCAAATCCTACCATTGATAAGGGGAGTTGGCTTCCTTCCTCTTTTGTACATACTGCTTTGTCCTTAATTTTACAGTCTGACTTGGTAACAGTCTGCAGTTTTTCTTAACTGAGCCAAGTGATCAAAGCACGTATCAGTTAGTTGTGAAGAATGTGTCTTTTACAGAAAATCTCTAAATGTATCTTCATCTGGTTACCGAGTTTTGCAAGTATAGAATATTTTCAGTAATTGTTCCTTTGCCAATTTGAGGATTAAGAGAAAAGAATAGGAGGTGGTGTTATCAGTGTTTAATTGCTAAACTTGTTAAATGTAGTAAGCTATTAATTTTACTTTCAGCAAAATTGTACAAAACCGTAAGGTTTGCTGCAGGTGAAATTTGTCTCAATGGACTGCAAAAGTCAGTTCAGTAAAGATGACGGTCTCAAGTGAGAATAGAGCAGAGTTAGATTTGGTTCTTTTGGAGACAGTCTGGAGTTGTCCCTAAAGCTGTTGTCTAATGACACAGAAAATTGTATAGGTTTTGCTGTATTTATTGGTAAAAAGAGGAGACAGTAAAAGAGAAAGGAATCATAGTAGACTATTTTAAAGTAGTAGATAACTTGTGTATTTATCAGTGTGTTTCATGCAGAATGAAGAGTGGGCTTTCCAAACTGCAGCGTGTTTTAACGCAGGGATGTCATAAAGCTCCTGCTGTTTGTTAGCATTGTTTAATCTATTTCTAAATACAAGGGTTGCACTCATATGGTAAGAATTATTTATTTGCCTCTGTTACCCGCCCTAATTTTTGGGGGGTATTAATGGTGGCACTGGCAGCAGGCAGTCCTCTTGGCAAGAGCAGCTCCTTCTGTACCGGCCTATGAACCTCTTCGAAATCATGTGCCATAGTTTTGCTAGCTCGCAGCCTCGATGCTTTTGTCCTGTCATGCAGTCAGACTAAAATGCTTGCTATTCCTCAGGGAAAATCTGAGTAGGATTTTGTTCTTTTTTTCTTTCAGAGCAGAAGCAAAACTCAATCTTTCAAACATTTGGGAGTGGGGGGAGCAATGATACGCATTTCTGCTCTTGAAATAAGGAGGGATGAAGGAACATATACAAATATGGTGTGACAGAGTGACCTGGGTCCCCAACTGTGTCTGTGCCTGTGCGTGGCCATGCAAAAGCTGACTGAAGCTAGTGCTTGTGTAACTTGTAGGAATTCTTTTTTTATGCTAACTCTGAGCATTTATTAAGCACAGGAGAGTTAGGGACAGATTTGCAGGCTCCCTCTGTACATCTCAAGGCAGCAATTTCTCTGGGAAGATGGTAATAAATTTATTAATATACAGGTCCTTTCTGTACCTTCTGAGGAATATAACAGTGAGTATAGTATGACAGAAGATGAAACAAAATTGCAGCTTATAGGAATTTTGAATAGCTCGGCACCTTTTTAAATACTTGTGTTAATTTCCTACCTCAGCTGATTGTGTGTGCATCAAAGTACAAAACTTGTATATGCTTAGAGTGAAATAATTTGTGATTGGATGCTTTTATAATAATCTATTTCTGAGCTTACCTCCTGTTGCGGAGTTCTGCTGTCACTAGGACAGATGAAGAAACTTAGGTGGGTTAATGTCTAAATAAATATGCTAAGTTGTTACAGGTCAAAGCTTGTAGCACTTTGTTTGGTTTCGTTATTGTCAAAATTCAGCAGCCATATACAGTAGCATAATACATCAGTTAAAAAAATCAATTACATTAGTCTGGTACCACCTTATGTGTGCCTAAATAGCAAGCTCTGTTGTTAATGGAAATGTTTATAGGTATTATTAGGTTCATATTGCTGTGTTATATGTGCAGACAAGGGGATAATAAGGAAAATTATTAGACTGTAAGAATGATAACATGCCACCTGCTAGAATAATAAAAGTCTTAATGCTGTGTTGTTCAGGGACCTTTTGAACTGATATAATGTCTCAGGCTTGTATTGAATCAGATCTTCACATTCTTGTGTTGCACGTTCTCAAGTTTGCATTTCTTGCAGTGTTGAAATTGTTGAATCTGATTCTATTTTATCTGGAGGGGTGCAATGTGTGATGTTTCCCTTTAAACAGAAAATCTGCTATTTTTGCAGGACTCACTAAATTTAATCTTTAAAATATTCCCTCTGTTATCAGGGGATCAATTTTTTTTCTGCCAAAATATTATGGAAAACAGTGAAATGGAAAAGGTGGTTAAGTCAATACATGAATATTAGAATGCGTGAAGTAAGGCCGACAGGAAATTGGTGCACTCATCTGTGGTATAAAAAAGGCATCGCTGATAAATGTTGAATTCTCAAATAGGTAGAGAATGGAAAAAGCTAAACTTCTTAATAAGAAACGCTGGTTTTCAGCCTCCCTGCTATCTCCAGAAGATATTTGATGATAAGCAAGGAGGCAAACTAGTTGGCCCTCCTAGGGAAGCTCCTGTCACTTCCATTCCCTGCAAAGCAACAGAGGCTTTTACAAAAGAACATGGTTTTTGTGTGTGTGTGTCCCATTGAAATTTCCACGTGGCAACTGCAAGGCTGTGACAATAAGCATGTGGATTTAGAGGCTTTAAACTGAAGGGGCTTTCCAGTGTTAATAATACTGTAACTAAAAATACAGTGTCGTGGTTTAACCCCAGCCAGCAACTAAGCACCACGCAGCCGCTCACTCACTCCCCCTCCACCCAGTGGGATGGGGGAGAAAATCGGGAAAAGAAGTAAAACTCCTGGGTTGAGATAAGAACAGCTTAATAGAACAGAAAAGAAGAAACTAATAATGATAATGATAACACTAATAAAATGACAACAGCAATAATAAAAGGATTGGAATGTACAAATGATGCGCAGTGCAATTGCTCACCACCCGCCGACCGACACCCAGTTAGTCCCTGAGCAGCGATCCCCCACCCCCACTCCCCCCAGTTTATACACTAGATGTGACATCACACGATATGGAATACCCCTTTGGCCACTTTGGGTCAGCTGCCCTGGCTGTGTCCTGGGCCAACTTCTTGTGCCCCTCCAGCTTTCTTGCTGGCTGGGCATGAGAAGCTGAAAAATCCTTGACTTTAGACTAAACACTACTGAGCAACAACTGAAAACATCAGTGTTATCAACATTCTTCACATACTGAACCCAAAACATAGCACTGTACCAGCTACTAGGAAGACAATTAACTCTATCCCAGCTGAAACCAGGACATACAGTCTTTGTCAGACCCAAAATATGTAAGGCTGTGAACATTCTGAATCATAAGTGTTCTTTCCCTTTATGTACTGTTGCTTCTGTTGTAAAAGATCGTTCGTGAGATGCAAAACCACACCCCGTAATACTAATTCCTTTTCTGAAATAAATTACTACTTTTGGAGTAACTTTTATTTATAAATACATGTGTGTCGTTTGGAGGTTTGTGTCCATAAAGGCAGAGAGTTGCATGTCTCTGGCGAGCAGACAATTTGGAGAGAGAACAGTCTCTTCTGCAGCAGACGGTCCTGCTTTATAGAGGGTAGTTGCTAGAGAAGTCAAACCAAAGTTACAGTGAGAGGGAGCACACTTTCAGCAACCTCAAAAGCTAAGAAATAATTACATCTTCGATCGGTAGCCTTGCTGTGAAACATCTCCTGAGATTCTCAATAAAATAATAAACCTATTAAAACTACATTTCCTTAGCATTGTTGCCATGGTAGCTATCTTCCACCTAGAGGACAACGATTTGTACCAGGAAGGCATGTAATCTGTTTAGTCCTCAACAGAGTTAACTTCACCTCTGATACCTCTTTGCTTGTAGAAGGGGATATAGCTGCTTGAAGAAAATGGCAATAGCTTTGATCACCTTTCTGGAAAAAAACATGACCACTGCACTGTAGACATGAGACTAAGTTCTTGTTACTAGCTCTAAAAAGTGTCAGTGAGTCTTTTTTTTTTAAAGCACGTATATCATGAAACAAATAGGAGAATTCATCAAATTGCTGCACTTTGATCCTTTCCTATTTGAACATAGGTTCTTTATCAATCAGACAAAATCTAACCTGACAGTTCTATTAAAATCAATTTGCAAAGTGGATGGACTACTGAAGGCTAGATGTGCTTACATAGTCAATGAAATACTAATGAATGGAAATGCTACACTACAAAGGAATTTACTACACCTGTAAGAGACCAGATTTTGATAAAATTACTTAAGCTGAGTGGTAATTTAGTTCATAGGGACTTCGTGTGGCTTTCGGAGTAGGCTGAGGATGAGGAGCTACACTACCACAAGGGCTATTGTCAGTCCAGTCCAAAGAATGCGTATGTGGAGATTTGGGGGAGAAATTGTCACTAGCAAGTCATAAAGAGTTTTTGCTTTATAAAATGCTTAAAAACATCATGACCCCTTAGATTATTTCAGTGTCTTGTAAAGCAAAAATTGATCCTCCTCTAAATAAACAGATAGACATGTTTTTTAATATGATTAAAGAAATTTTGTCAAGTCTGTTAAGACCCAGGGAGGTCCTACTGAAAATATGAATGGTAATACAGAGTAAAGGACATAGGGAAAGTGTTTTCTTAGCAACTGCTGCATAACCAGGTGATAATACATGCCAGAAGTTGGCTTTGGTTCTCCAACACATCAGTATTGCAGTGGGTTGGTATCCAGTACGTAAGGAAGAATAAAGAATTTTGTTCATTCTGGATTGCTATAAAACCTATAGGAGTTGCAACAGAAAAAAAGACTCGGAAGTATTTCGAGACTAATGAAGTATAAGCATGCCTTTTCACTTTATGGTTGACTAGTAGACTCTCTAGTCTACGTTATTTACCTAGAACAATTAATACCTCAAATTTTCTCCAGTGTAAAGAAAGTGCATGCATGTCAGACTCAAAATCAGGATAGGAATTTTATTTCTCTTGCAAGAATTGATTCTTCCATTTTTGATGGCACTGGGATACTTGTATTAATGACTAAAAATACTTTGAATATTATAACATGAGGTAGAAAAATAGAGGAGTGTTTTGTTAATCTCATATGGACACCTCTGTACTGGGGAAATTAAATTTATAATGTAGTTTAGAGTAGGTTTTCATACAACCTGTATGGTTAATTCTTAAACCACTGACTGTTGTATTTGATTGTATTTGTGCCATTGGGAAATTGGGAAGGAATTATGTAAATTGACATCTCAATAAAAACTCCAATTAGATTTAAAAAAAAAAAAAAAAGGCAGGGGGAATGAGTTTCCCAGCTTCAAATAACATTTGTAGCCTGACTTTTTAATAAGACTTTTCCTTGGATCTGAGAGTTTTACAGCTCTTGGGGAATAGGCTCTTACAAAAAGAATCGGTTTGTGTCACAGTTGCTTGGGTTTTTTGGTGCCTTCCCAACAGTGTTAGTAACGGAAGTGTACTTCAACGTTGTGCTGCAGCTGTGCAGAATCTTTTGAAGAATATCCTTACAGAGTGTTTTCCTTATCTTATGTACCTGTCTCAAAAATCTGTTATCCCCAGGTGGTACTTCAGTCAGACCAGCATTAACCTCATGACAGATAATACCATAGAAACAATTCTGTAGTGGGATTGCGTTTCCTTGTTGTTTAGGTGGTAACAGAAGGTCAATGCCACATGTCAGAGTTGAACAGACTGTTTCAAATTCCAGTGTTACAAGAAAATTAGTTTGGCGTCCCATTCTGCAAGAAGTTGTGTTGAACTTTCCAGCAGTAATATCTACTCTGTTTACTCTTCAGGCTTGAATCTTTGCATGGAGTGTGATTTCCCACTTTTAGAAGGCTTTTCCCTGCTGAATTGGCTGTGGCATTTTATATAGGCTGTGACTAGGCACAGGAGGTTTGAGTAAGTCAGTTGTACTTGCTTTGAGCATGCGTGTAGAAACTGAGCCTGCATATCAGCCAGACCAAATTCCATGTTAATGAAGGAAGATTGTTTGTGAAGCTTGGCTACAAATGTAAGGTAACATCCACTGGTGCATGCATTTGATTACATGAATACTGTTGTGGTACTGGCATGGCATGAATTTGTGTGCCTGTTCTCCTGCCCATCCCAAGAAACCGCCTGTGAGCTGAAAAGGCCACTTTTCCTTTCTGGTGGAGGTGGTTTGGATTGGAGAGATGCTCCCAGTGTGTGTATCAGTGTTCCAGTATAGTTAAGCCCTTTGCAATGTGCACGATTTACCCTGATATGGATCTCAGCAGTGATGTGCTCCTACTACTCGTGCTGGAGGTTAATTGGTTTCTCTGTTCTGTTGGGAACTTCATTGATCTCTCCTGTCCATTGCTCTCAAGGCTGTTGAAAACTTACTGCATTACAGGAAAAGAAGGCATAGCTTCAGCAACAGTCTGAGGATCAAACTGTGGACAAATATGCACTTTGAAGGCAGAAAGTAAAGTGTATATATGCCATGTTTTGTATGATCTATTCATTGAACAAAGACTGTTTTCTGTTCAGAATGGAAGTACAGGGAGAGTCAGTGAGGATGCTTTGTCAACCACTAGCAGGTGCAGAGGGCAAGGCTAACTGATCAGTTTTAGAAAGCAGATAGGTCATCGAGTACAACACTAGGCTGGGGCCCTTTTCTTTTTAAGAAACTTGGGAATGATCTCAACGGTTAAAATACTGAAATAAAAAAGCTGCTTATGATCCTGAGCTATTACAGAATCATAAAATTGCCAAGATTGGCGGGCATCTCTGGAGATTGTCCAGTCCAACCCCCTTGCTCAGGTTGGGGGTGGGGAGGGTGTTGAGTATCTCCAAGGCTGGAAACTCCACAGCCTCTCTGGGCAACCTGGTCTGGTGTTTGACTGCTCTCAGATTAAAAGAGTTTCTTCTTACGTTTAAATGCAGTAACTTGTATTTTGGGTTTTTTTTGCCCGGAACTGGTCCCAGTACTCCAGATGCGCCTCACCAGTGCTAAGGAGCACTCAACCCACTGGCAGCACTTTTCCTAATGCAACACAGGTTTGCTGCAAGGGCATTTTGCTCAATTCATCCACCAGGACCCCCATGTCCTGCTCTGCAAAGCTGCCTTCAAGTTGGTTGGTCCCTAATGTCTACTGGTGCCTGAGGTTCTCTCTTCTCAGGTGCACGACTTGACATTTTCCTTTTTTTGAACTTCATGAGACTCCCATCTGTGTATTTCTGCATCCTGTCAAGGTCTCTCTGAATGGCAGCACACCCATCTGGCAAATCAGCCCCTTCTCCCAGTTTTGTATCACCTGCAAACTTGCTAAGGGTGCACTTGGTCCCATCAACCGTGTCATTAATAAAGATGTTAAACTGTGGTGGCACCACTATCGACCCCTGGATACGCCTCTGCTAACTGACCTCCAGCTGGGCTTCGTGCTGTGAGATTGGAACACTGTGTACTCAGCAATTCAGCCAGTTTTCAATCCATCTCATTGTCCACCTATCTAGTCAATACTTCACCAGTTGGTTTATGAGATCGTATAGAGACAGTGTCAAAAGCATTATTCATGTCAAGATAAATAATATCCACTGCTCTCCCCATACCCACCAAGCCATTCTTCTAATTGTAGAGACCTATCAGGGTGATCGAGCATGAGTTGCCCTGCGTAAACCCACAGTGACGACTCCCAACCTCCTCCTTGTCCTTCATATGTTTGGAAATGGTTCCTAGAATTATTTGCTCCACCGTGACCTTCCCTGGCATTGGGGTGAGGTTGACTGGTCTGTAGTTCCCTGGATCTTGCTTCTTGCCTTTCTTGAAGATACAGAAGTGATATTTGTTTTCTTCTAGACCTCAGGAACCTCTTAATTGCCATGAACCTTACCAATGTAGTAGAGAGGGGTCTTGCAGTGACATCAGCCAGCTCCTTTAGCATGTGTGAGTGCATCCCATCAGGTCCCCTGGATGAGTGTATGACCAGTTTGTTTAAATATATCCCTAACCTGATCCTCCTCTATCTTCCTTGCTCCAGACTTTTCCGTGGGTCTCGGGGATGGAGATTACTGAAGGCAGGTCTTACCCGTAGAGACTGAGAAGATGATGACATTGAATATGGCAGCCTTTTTCATGTCCCCTGTCACCCACACTCAACAGCAGGCCTACATTTTCCCTAGTCTTCCTTATGCTGCTGCTGAACCTGTAGAAGCCTTTCCTGTTGCCATTCAGTTCCACGTGGACTTTGGCTTTTCTAAACCTGCACGTTAACACTAACCTGCATGCTCAGACAGTGTTTTGATAGTCCTCCTGCGTCACCTGTCCCTGGTTCCAATTCTTGCAGGCTTCCTTTCTTTCTTTGAGTTTTCTCAGGAGCTCCTTGCCTATCTATGCAGGCCAACTTTCCGTGATTTGCTGTTTGTCAGGATGGACCGTTTTTGGACTTGGCAAAGGTGATTTTTTGAAAGTCAACCAGTTCTCCTGCACCCTGCTTCTCTCCAAGGCCATATCCAATGGGATCTCGCCAAGCAGATCCCTGAGTTAGGCCAAAGTCTGCTCCTATGATGTGTGCATTAGTGTATAGTCACTTCAGGGTGGGCATATGGTCATGCTGACTTCCCAGAAACTCTAATGAGGGCTTTACCTATAATGCAGTCCTGTTGGCATTCCCTTATTTATGTGTGTATGAAGGTGGTCCCCCTTCAGCCCTGCTTTTATGGTTATGGGGTCCCTCTTCCTCATATCACCCTGCAGACTTTGGTGGCCAGCCTGGGTCCACCACTTCCTCACTTGGTTGTTGGTTGTCATCTCCTTGCCAGGTTCATTAGCTGGTTGGCATAGATGCTGTTGCCCCACCCCTACTATTCTGGTAGTAAGGGTGAGGACTGACTGTAGAATTGCAGAAGGACTTTGCAAGACCAAATGAGTGGGTGTTAAAATTAGGCATAGCTTAAAAATAAAGTGAAACAAGTCAGAAAAGGTCATCCTAGCCTTATACACAAAATGATGGGTTCTGGCTTGATTTGGGAATGAGATCTTGGCATTGTAACTGATAACTGAGTGTGAAGGTTGGCTCAGTGATCTGTGGATGTCCAAAAAAAAAAGGCAAATTGAACATTAGAAATCATTAGGAAAAAGAGAACAGAACAGAGAAAAAGTCACTGTGGTACTGTACAGATCTAGGCTGTATACGTGTCTTGGCCACAGTGCCCAACTCTGGTCTCTATCACGAAAACAACAGAGCAGAACTGAAGCAGTTTCATATAAGGTGAGGAAGGAAGAAGATATGATAGACACCTGTAAAATATAGTGTCACAATTCTGAGAGTGAAGAGGAATCAATGGTTCACTGTCTCCTGTGATGTAAGAGCTTGAAGTTATCAAATGAAACAAGCAGGTGGCAAGTTTAAAACAGACAAAATAAGCTTGTTCTTCATCTAATATAGTTTGTCTGCTTTGACAGGCAGCAATGTGGGGCTGAAAGTTGACATGGGCTCAAAGAGAGCCAGGGCTGGCCTGTGGAAGAAAAATCTATTGAAATACAGAGAAATCCAGGGAAATCTGAGCTGCTCGCGTTCCTCTCTAGGCTTCTGTCTTTGGCTGCAGCTGCAACCGTGATTTTGCACTGGACGGATTATTGGTCTGATCTAGTACAATTCTTCTTATGATGTTCTTTTATTACGAGTTTCAGAAAAACATAATGCTATCAGGTAATGAGAAGATGTGTATCAATCGAGGCTCACTGGACTGGAAATTCCTGGACTGCTGTTAGAGAAATGGCCCAAAGTCTGTGTTTTTTGAGATTTAAAAAGTCCTGAATTATCTAACTTTTTCACCACTTCAGAAACTTCATGTTTGCAATGTTCAGTAGGTTTTTGTAATAATGTCAGCCTCCAATTCTTCTCATCCTGTTTTGATCTCTTGGGTCCATGCGTCTGTTGACCTTTATTTGTTATCTTTATTCAGGGTAGCTCTAATTTTCCCCTTGTCCAGTGCATCTTAAAGAACATATTTTCTTGCATTTAAGAGGATTTGTGCTTATTCTTTGCTCTTCTAAATTTCACAATGGTGCAAGTAGAGATTTCAGCACAAAGAGTAATGCCCTATTTATTTAGTTTAGTCAACACGATAAAGACTCATTAGTTTGAAGTATGTCTGGGCTGCAGCAGTTGAGAACTCAGAAACCTTCACGATGATTGCTATTGAATAGGTCTCTAGAAAGTAACCTACATGTTAAAAAGCTCATCTTCCTAAATATTGGTGTTTTCTCTCATATTTCTCGGAGTACAAAGTGGAAAATAAAATATAGCCCCCATGACAAGTATTATTTTCCAAAAATATTTTGCCCTTGTTCTGGAACTGTTTTGTTTTTGTCTCTCTCTTTTGAAATGTAACTGAAGATAGTATCCTCTGATGTTCTTGCAGAATAGTAGAGATGTATCAGCTATAATGGGAAACAGGGTGATCGCTCTGCCTCAAAATAGAATATGAACTGAACAAATGAGAGTGTTTTTGTACTCATGGTGACAGATTAGAAAAAGAATGGAAGAAATGTATTTTCATTAAATAGTTGCTCAGTCCACTTCCTGACAATGATGAAATCTTCAAAATCGGTAGTTCGGTTGAACTGCTGTGCATCTCCTGTAGGTATTAAGTGCAATAACTGTTTTTTAAATTGGCTTTTCAAATGTTCATCCCTTATGTGAACTCAGTATTGAATTACTTCTCTTGGCTTATCACTGTCACGAAAGCTAGTCCAAATAGTCTGGAAATTTCTGTTCTCTTTGAGGCAGCCTTTTTTTCTATCTTGTGTGTAATACAGTGATGAGAGGATGTAGAATTGAAAATCTGAGTGCAGACATGGGTTTTGTGTTTGTGAATAAGGAGAGGAAAAAAAAGGGTGCAGGAAAACCGAACCCTTTTCTATACGTGAATAAAATGTTTCTTCATATCAGTCTTTCTCCAAAGTTATGACATGGAAATTGAAAATAGCAAGTTTTTCCCGTGTTTAGCAGCATCTTGGCATGGTGAATGTTTTTCCTTGCCTTTAGAGCATTGTCACAGATACACATAGAATGACCAGTGATTGTGAGTTAAGATTGACCCTACATTGTGTGTCATCACTCACAGAGCAATGAAAATATTAAAATACATAAATGGTAAGTTCTGTAATGTCTTTTATTTACAGAAATAGTTGTATTTCCGTTCTGCAGTAAACAGACATTTTTTTCATTTAAGACTTAAACATCCATCGCTTAAAACTTGGCATAATGACTTCATAGTTGGCATTTTCTTTAACCAAAGGGAAGAAGAAAGAGTTTCATTATTTGGAAAGGTGGGCAGCTGTAAATATTACTGTTCATTGCACTGCAGCACTATAAGCCTTACTGATACTGAAGTCACCCTTAATACATGAATAAGAAATGTGTGGTTTGGGTTTGGTTGGTTGTTTTTTTTTTTTTAAGCATAGTGTCTAGACACATTATGTGCCAATTTCATTTCACTGCCACATCACAAGCTTCACTGACGGTAAAGTCAAATTTCTTCTATGTTCTAAAGATACTCTGTGCTTCTTGTCCTTAAGCCAATTTTTAATCCATTTCAGTAGTTCTTTCCTTGTGCTGTACTTTCTGACCTTGTAAATTAATCCAGTGTGTGATATAGAATCCTGAAGCTTACCCTAAATCTAGATAAATTATGTCCCTAGTTTCACCTTTATCTCCCAGTTCAGTTTTGCCTTTAAAAGAAGCAACTTTGTCAGACCTGACTTTCCTTCTCTGTATCTCTGCTGACTGCTCCTTTTTTTAATTACATTGGTTTAAATACTATATAATGTTTCCATCTTCTTCACAGCTTGAAGTCAAGTTTAAGTTTGAGTGTCTGAAGTTCCCCAGTTCTTTCCTTCTTCTTGTATTAAATAGAAAATCAGAAGTGACCTGCCTGCAGTTCTCCAGTACTACATCTCCTTCAGTGAGCTATCAAATGTGTTTGCCAGAGGCTTTTCCTTACTTCTTTTACTGTATCTCTTGAAATGCTAGGATATAATCAATGGCAGGGGAAGCACAGAGGATTCTGGTGGTCTTTGGAAAGGAGGTGAGTGCAAGACTAGAAACAATTACGGCAACAGAATTTGAGATTTATGGTTCTTGCAGGGATGCTTGTGAAAAGGTAACTGGACTGAAACAATGGTGTGACTTACAGGATGCACAAAGATGGTTGTCAACTAGGCAGTGGCTTTTTCTTTGGTATCTATGAGAGATTGTCTATTAGCCTGCTAGGGGCTCGCTCTGTCTCATTTAGGCTGGTATTTTCTGGCTGTAAAGTTTAGTGTCATTCTTTTTACAGCATGCTTAAATGGATGCATCAAATCTAAACCCAACATTAACTTCCAATAGCAGAACAACATGCTCATTTACCTTTCAGAAAAGCCAAAGGTCAATTTTTAGATATATTGTGAATCTTCTTCAAATAGCATTCTATTGTTTTGTTTGCTTAACATGAACATTTAAGTATCTAGGATGCAGTGGCAATTTTTTTTTGTATATGATTGTATGAATGATGGTACAGATATTTTGCAAGCTTTGTCTCAGTCTCAAGCTGAACAGTTGTGTGTTGGGATATAGATATCAGTATCATTGCATTGGAGGAAATAAAAGATATAGTACTATTCCATGCAATTATTTCTAAGCAAGCCATGATTTTTGAATGTTATAAAAAAATCAGTTGAGCGATAGAATAAAAATTCAAAGTTATATTTATCTATCAAAGAAATTTTTCATCTATATATTTCATGAGTGATAACAAAAGCAAGTTCAGCTACGTTGTTGTGACTTAATGCATTTCACATACTGTGTCCTGCAGGGAAAGAACAATGATTTGATCACATTTTTAAAGAAAAAATATCCAGAAGCTAACCTGATTGATATAGGTATAACAGGCTTAGGCTACAGAAGCACAAGGAGTACAATGTCTAAAATTTGTTTTGTTGAATAAAAGTATTAAGTTGCTCAGGGAACTAAGAGGATTGGTATAGCACAGAGAAGATTACTTTTGGACCTAACTGCAATTTGATAAACTTGTGTTGTGAAGAAGAAAAAACTGGTGGCACTAATTTCAGCAAACATTTTGTTCAAGTAGTGCCTGAAAAAGTTCATTTTAATGGATTGATTTGTTGCATGGGTTCCAAGCAAAATTCTTAGGGCTGATATTGGTGTAAACTACTCTATTCTCACCACTAGTATTTATTCTTCTAGTTTTGTGCTTATTTTTTAGGTTTCGGACGTTATTGGCCCTGTTATTTATTAGATGGTGATAATCTACCTTTATTTTTTTGGGTCAAGAGGTCTGTGGTAAGTTGTATTGTTATTTTAGACACTATTTCCAGTCTTTCCATCATTGTGGTAAACAGAGCATGTCTATTTTAACTGGCTGAGAAAGGCAATACGTGAATTTTAAAAATTGTCAGAAACACGCTGTTACGTGGGTGGTTGCGTGTGCCAGATGTACCAGCAAATCAAGAAGAAACACAGAACAACAGAGGAATATGGGAATACTTAGTGCTGCTGCTGGGAATATGCTTGTATTCCCTTTTGCCAGTGTGGTGGTTTTGTTGCCAGATCTAAAGATGGCATGTGTGTACACGTGCTAGAGTGGGCTTTTTCCGGAGGGAATTTTAGAGACTTTCAGGCCTGATAAAGGTTGCGTGCAAAGGGAAGAAGAAAAATTTCTGAACCTGAGTTTCTTGAAGCTTGACTTTTACACCAAGGAATGAACGAATGATCCTTGTGAGGAAATATTTAAAGCAGCAAAGATGAGATCGCAGGCTGCTCCCAGGAGTGTTTCTATATTTTCTTAAATAGCTATTTAATATAGACATTGCTTCAGCCAGAAGATAAATGAAATGCAAGCCTTTATAAGTCAATCTGCTGTATAATGGTCTTTAGGGGAGATATTTCAAGGTAACCTGCCCAAAACTTCATTCCAACAGGATTTCTTGTAAAATTCATTCCCTTTTCCCCTCCACTCTACAGAAATCTCGTCCCTCCTGAGCAATGTCAGTTCTGTCCAAGTGCTAGGTGATGGGCAAATGTTATCTTGTCGTATTGACCAGATGAGATGTTTTGGAGGAGGGGTGAGCAGATAACTCATCTTCATCATGGGTGCTGTTGAAATACTTAAAAGGTCTCCGCAGTTTCTTCTCAGGTTAGTTGCCGCTACAGTTGCAGACTATGTGAAATGATGCTGTTAAACAGCTAACAAAGAAATCTGCTTCCACTGTGAGCCCCTTTGGTCAGACCCCTCTGGGCATTTACCAGGGGCAGTTCAGACTGGGCAGGCACCTGCTGCACCATTCATCAGCACCATGCTCTTGTCCAAGCCTGTGGATCTGCTGCCTCTCGAGGAAACATGCACCTACCTTTGCTTTCCTTAAGTGTCTGAGACCTTCTTGTAGATCCGTTTGCAGGTCTCACTTCTATTCTTCCACGCTGCATGTATATGTAGCCTGTCACCAGAAGAAGAAGAAAGTTATTTATGTCCAAACTGTTGTTAAGATGTGTTAAGTTCATGTTTATCCCCATGTACCGCTTTCCCCTCAGCTCCACTTGCTTATCTTCCTGTTGGGAATGGAGGGTAGAGAGAAAGAAGCCAGGTTTTCTTTTTCATTGATGCTGAAACTGCCTGTGAAGAGCAGGCGTGAAACATGGCCGTTACCGGTGCTGATACTGCCTGAAATGCACCAGCCAATGGTGCTTGCAGGAATGCACCTTGTAATTTTTATCATAAAGCTGTGTGTTGTGAAGAAATACAGTTACAGGGAAGTAACGCACCTTTTCTGGACTCACATCAGGCCTGGATGAGGGATAATGGTTGCTTTGCCCGGAGGAGCACTTCTCCGCATGCGCAGAAACATGCTGAAAGCATTACACGAAGAAAAGAAAACAGGCATCCTGGAATCCAGACTCTGTCAGTGCTACGCAGCGGCTGAGCAGGGAGACTGAGAGCTACAGCTTTGGCTTTAGGCCCCTGTAATTCACCTACACTGAGCTTTGTACTCCAAAGCTGTTCTTGTGCATCTGTCTCATAGCCTTTCCTCTTGACCAGCTACGTGGAGTTAAGATGCCTGTATGAATACTGAAGTCACAAAGAACAGAAAAGAAAGCCAGGCTATTTCATTGTAGGACCGACAGATAGCAGATGTAATAGTATCTTATTGTAACCTTAAGGATGTGAAAGTAAAATTGTGCTGCCTTCCCTTCCATGTAGCAACCGTTTTTTTTGAGAATCTGTTCATGCAGCCAAGTCTGTTATTGCACTATAGGCAACAGTTCCCTAAATGCAACAGTGATCGGATGTCAGATACTTGTTGGCCCTAGCATTATGGTAGCCGTAGTTGGCAAAGTCTGACAGAAATCCAGTTTAAAGAATCTTGAGCTGAATGTTTTGGATTAAGATAATCTGAATTTGACAGACGCCCCCGTTACCTTCACTGGATGCTGAGAAAGACCTTTAAAGTGTAATGGGTAGAGCCTGGGAAGAGACAGGATAGTATTTACACGATGTTACGTCTGTCTTTGTAGGTAGGTTTTGAATGCATGATGGAAGGGATGGTGCTGAGATAAGTTTTAGCTGGGTTGGAAGAGGTGGCAGCCATCTTCCCAGGAGGTCAAAGCTGTGAATTAACACTGCTCAGAAATAACAGCTGAAACGGAGAGGCAGGGACCCACTGCATTGCTTTAGGCCAGGGGCTGAAGAGGGTGCAGGTGTAGAAGCGAGGGGCTGGTGAGGTGAAACAGAATCAAAGCTGGAAAGAGAAAATGTACGTTCTGTATGGCAGGTTAGATAAAGCTGTGCAGTGTGTCTGTCTGCTCTGCTGAATGCTTGAGCCCTAACCACAAGGGCTGTTAGGAGTAGTTGGAGGTTTTGTTGGTTTTTTGGTTGGTTGGTTGGTTTTTTCTTTTAATTTTTAATTGGCCTATTAAAATTCCCTGGGGAGATCAACTCTGAGGTCCTGTGGAGAAGCAGCAACCTGGAAGTGTCTTAGATAAACTGCAAATTGTTTGGGTTTCTTGCATCTTATGGCAGATTTTCTGGACTATGTATTCCTGAGGTGTTATACAAGGGCACAGTGCAAAAGTTGCATTCTGTGAATCCATGGAGAAATAGGAGCCCTGAGTTTAAGCAAAGGTGACTGTATTTTGCTCTCTATTAGATGTTTCTCTGAGGTAAGACTGCGCGGTGGGAGATGACATTGTGAACATGGGGTGCGTGGGATGAAGACAACGGGTGCTTCCAGCTCTGAAAAATGCTGATAGCCTGCTAAGTCATCTTTGCCCACAGCATTCCTCGGCAGCTGTACCCCCTGAGACTGTCCAGGCATCCCCGTCGTGGGTCTGTCCAGCTCTCCTGTGCTTTGCCATCCTCCAGTGGAGGTGAGCACAGGGAGCAGAGATGGTGCAACAGGAGCACCAGAGAGTCTTGCCTATGCATCAGTGTCCATCTGGAGGGTGTTTTGTTGTCAAAGGCTGGTTTATCTCACCGAACGTATCCCTGCTAGCTCTACAGGAAAGAAAATTCCATACTTTTGTTTATTTTCCTGAAGATTCAGGGAGTCTGTTGCATTGCTTTCATTTCTCCTTTCTCTTGTGGAACTGTTTTGTCTAATGCTTTGAATAAGTGAACTTCATGTTTTTTCTGTATAGAACATTTCTTCAAGTTGCTAACCTAGTCAGTTGTTCTTCACTCCTTGTATGGTATCTCCCTGGTGAAACTGATTTCATGTAAACTCTAGTCATCTTCCATAAGGATAAACGTATGTTGGCCACTCCAAATATAAGCATTCTGCAAACTGCATGTAGATGTTCAACACTGCACTTAAACTGCTCAAGCAGCAAATTACATAATAAGTGTAGCTAAAAGTCTTTGATTTGAAAAATTAACACATTTCACATTATTTTGTCCTTTGTTTTCCTTAGGTGCTCTTTACTTAACTAAAGCAGTAGTTGCCAGAGTGTAATTCTGTGCTGCTTTTTTGTGTGTCTTGGGGGTAGTGTGAAGGTACCTGCTGTTCTCTCATAGGTAGTATTTGTAACAATGTGAAAGTCTAAAGTCTTCATCGCCATGTGTGTCCCTGTGATGAAGGCTTCATTGCATGCTTGTTCTTTTTCACTCTGTTAGTGCCTCCTTGTGATTGTATATCTTTGGGGACTAGAACCGGAATGCTTTGTGTCTTAAATACCAGCGGCTTGCTTTCTGAAAGAAATGCGAATTATCTATTCTTTGTGTTCCAAAATAAGTGTTAGGAAGCAGACTTGCTCAACCTGTGGCCAGCAGGCCCAAGGACGCATTTAGCAGGCTAGTATGAGGAAAAACTGTTTTCACTAACAGCACTGAATGTCTGGAACAATTTATGTTATAACTTAAAAAAAAACAAACAACCAAACAAAACCCAGGCAAAAAACCCACCCCAAAACCAAACAAAAAACCCCCACCACCAAAAAAAACCCCCAAACCCAAGAAAAAGTTAAGGAATAGGGGAATGCAGCAAAAATTGGCAGTATTACAGGTACTGTATATTTTTGGAGAATTACAAAGAGTATGCATCAAAGGTACAAGAACTGCTTTTAGCCAGGCGTTAATTCTGGGAATATGTTTATGTAACAAATGAAAACAAATTAATTTCTCATGTTTTATATTAAATTCTTTGTATCAAACAGAAGAAAAAAGAAGTGGCTGTTAGAGAAAATGATTTCCTAAAAATTGTTTGAAAGTGAGTATTTGTAACTACCATCTTGCTAATTTCTTCTTTAGTTCTTCATTTGCTTTGTTGGACCCATCACCATGTGTAAAGGGCAAAAGGAAAAAGAACAGTTATTTGTATTTTCCAGTGGCTTAAAACAGAACTCTGGAAAAGGCATTCTAAGGAAATGAACAATTTTTTTTCTCCCTTCCAGCTTTCAGCTAAATCTTTTCAAAGAGAGGAAGAGCTTATGTCTTTCTGCTCCTATGAGTTTCAGAGCTGTTTGTTTTTTGGGTTTTGGGGTTTTTTTTTGGTTTTTTTTGTTTTTGTTTTTTTTGTTTGTTTTTTGTTTTTGGGTTTTTTTTAATATGTAACTGTGTACTTTAAAGATCAGGAAATAGATACTTTTCTCTACGGAAGTTGTGTTTTACCCTTTGTATTGGTCAGAGCCATTTCAACGTAAAGTGATAGCACTAGTCTGTAAAACTGATTAAAAGTGAGTTTTAATGACAGTCCCACAAGTACACAGGTTGGATTAGAAAAGCAGAAATTTCACAAATCTACTAAAAAGCATTAAAGGAAGGTATGCTGAGAGTTGGTTAGAATTTCAGCACTTTTTTTTTAACGCACTTTCTCTTACCAGAAGTGTTTTGTTTTGCTTTACTTCTGCTGTTGTAAAAGGAGATTCTTTCCAAGTAGGAAACAAAGACAGATGCAAAGGGCTTAGATGCTGCTGTACCTAATTCTGCCTGGCCCTTGAAGAGGAATTTCAGGTCCCGAGGTTGGCACTGGGGTTTGCTGTTTGGTGCTGGTGAAGAGTTAGGTGGGTACGGCAGCAGAGCGGGTGCATTTGTACCTGTCTTACCTCTGTACCTGAGCACCGAACCCTGAGAGCTAAGCTCTGATCCTTTGGGGATTTCCAGTCCTACCCTGATATATCAATTTCTGGATTGGTTCTGGAAAGGAGTTGCTTTCCTTGGTGGTTTCCAAACCTTGCTTATATAGATGTCTTTGGAAGCAAAACTTAATTAAATGGCAAAAGAGGTGAGCTGGATGTGGTGGTTTTCACATGGTAGCCTTGTGGTTGAGCACTTGCTAAGTGAAAGAGAGAAGTCAAGTTGTGTCCTGCTGCTGCAAGAAACGCTTGCTGCTGGCAACAAGCAGTTGGGAAGTGACTGTGACTTTCTGAAGGATAAGCTGCCTAATTCTGTCCAATTCTCAAATGGGGACGCCAAAGTTAATTATTTTGATGAGTGTACCCAACCTAGTGAACAAAAAGGAAAACACCTGCGAAGCTGAAGTGCCCCAGAGTTGAAGTGCCTGCTGAGGAAGGAATCCTTTTCATTGCAATTTTCATCTCCAGGGCCTAAAATTTTAAGTCCAATCTTAGGAACAGACATCTTTCTTTGTATTTGACTGTATGTAATTTAGCGTACTGTCTTTTCCTTCAGAAAGACGCTGCAGTACTGTGGTGATGATGTAGTAAACACCCTGCATAGATGAACGTTTCCTCCTTTAACCCAGGATGGGGTCTGTGCTCACTCATGCTTTAAAGCAAGGCCATTATTGCAGCAGCTCAAGCTGTTAAGAAGATTGGGACCCTCTCTTCTTTGCATTTTCCCTTTTTTTTTGAATCTCTTTATAGCAGTTGCAAGGAACATCAAGGTTTGTTACAAAGAATCTTGCAGCAGTTATGTGCAAACTTTTTACTGTGAAGAGGCCTATTTTTCTTTAAATAGAATAGAGTATTTAATGATGCGCAGCCATAGATCTGCTTATAAAATAGAATCAGATCGGTATGTATTTGTTGCTCATAGGGCAAACTTTTTTCTGAGATTTTTTTCCCCCATAATTTCAGTATATTAGCTTAGGCAGAAACTCTCTGTATCAGGATATTTTTGAAGTTTCATCTTACTGGGTCAGTAGCCAGAGTACTTCCAAGTAATTTGGGTGATGTTAGTCTTTACACATGAAGTTTATTTTAATTCAGTGGAGCATCAACTGCCAAATAAATCTCACCTCTGTAAATTATGTTCAGCATTTGGGAGTCACTTACCCAGTCTCCAATGCTATTGCCAGCTACTACTGTATCGGTTTTGAAATACCTTGCTGTTAACTTCCACAGGACCAGGATTTCCCCCGGGATGTTTGAGTGCTGCTCTGTTGAATGAAATTCAGTGCAATTGGAAGGTTTCTAACTAAATGCTAATAAAACCAATATATATGGTTCTCTTGCAATGACCGGTGTGAAGGCAGACTTTCTCAGCTAATGCAAATCTCTCTAAAATTTGGTTGGGATCTTCCAAATGCATCAGTCTCCTTGGGTGGACTGGTCTGCTAATTTCCTGTTATATGTTTTATTTGAATAGGAATAATTGAAGCTGGCTGAAAAAACATATTCATACCTAATATGGTAGTAATTATTTGAGGCAATTATGGGTTTGATCACTGCTAGTATCCTGTATCCTAGAAGCATATAAAAACAGCAGTAGATAAATATGTTGCCTCCTGCACCCTGGCTACTGAAATCTTGATATACCAGTGAATTAACTAGCAGAACTCCCAATTTCTTCAAGAGAGTTTTGTGTCATTAGCAGAAACTAACCTCCTAGGAAGAGCCTTATTAATTTCAGAGACTAGTGCCTGCTTACATAAATCCACTTGCCAGATCTGACCTTATCCTCGTGAGTCAGAAAATAGTCACGTACAAGCAGATAGGTTGGTGGTTGCTTTTAAATCTGCACCAGTATCACTGTTGCCCATCTCTCGGTCAAGAGTAAACCTGATGTATTTTAAAGAAGAAAATACATTTTTTCCTAAGAACTGAGTGTTTTGAATTAGTTTCTTATGAATTACTAAAGGTGTCATCACCTACTTTGAACAAAATAACAATTTTGATGTTTATACTTCTTTTTACTTGAAATGGAAGTTTTTATCATCAACAGCATACTATTGTTGCTTGGTAAACAAAGTAAAGCTTTATACAGAATTAACATTTTGCAGACAAAAAGAAAGTGTCTAAAGAAGAAATTAAAAATAACTAGTTGATGAAATCAAAATGGCATGTTTCCAGAAGAAGGCTCCTCGGATGTTGGATTTGAAAAATGAGAAATTACCTGTTTTGAAGTGGGGGAAATACCAGAATGAAAATAAAATCTCTGCAAATGAGCAGTACTGTTAACAACAGTAATTTAGGTACTCTTCTCTCTCTTCTGAAATATTTTTACACCTGAGAAGTTTATTGCACAACACACTTTCCACGTCTGCAGAAAGGTAATAGTGCACTACAGTCACAGTCCCAGGGTCTGTGTGCTTACAGATTTTGGCAATGAAGCCATAGGAACAGGAGACTGCCTTACAGTACCCTACTATTGCCTTACTACAGGGACACGTGCAGGACTATAATTAAAACTGATTTTCTCTTTATAAATTAAAGAACAAATGACTTCTTGTCTTCTCTTCCTTTGTTTATTTACTTTAATTAGTCATAGGTAGTAAAGTAAAAAAAAAAACCAAAACCAAAACAAGCAACATCATACATTTATATTGGATTAGCACACTGGAATGGGCAGTTAGTGGTTTTATGTTTAGGAAGTTTGAAAATAAGAATAAATCAGATGAAACTGTATCAGTGAGTAAATCTTGCTAGGTGGGGCATTGCCATTGAAAAGCAGGGGTTATTAATTGAAGTAAAGAATTTAGCCTGACATTAAAAAATAGGCAAAACCAAAATTAGAATCCTACTCATCTAACACTTAAAAGATGGATTTGGGGGGAGAGGGAGAGAGAGGCATATTGAGGGCAATATGCTCTTCCAGTAATGTGTAGCAAGTACCGTATGTCCACCTGTACTGTCGTCATCATTTGGTTTTAACTCTCTTGCTGGTGGTGTGGGTGTAGGTTCTGTTGTACAATCAGCAGTTTCCAGTTTTCTTTCATCCTTCAAAGATTTTCCAAAAGTCTCAATACTGATAGTTTAAGGAACTAGGTTTGCATGTGTGCTGTATAGCTTTGAGGTTCATTGTGACTATTTAAAAGGCTATTGTGATGGCGGTCTTTCTGTTCTTCTATCCAATTTCTGTTTGGTATTTCTTTCTATCATGATGCTAAGTTTCGTAATAGGGTGATCTGTACGATGTTATAACTGGATTGTAATTCTTAAATGTAAGCCAACACCAGTTAGTAACTGTTCATAGTTTTACTTGGCTGAGAGCCTTTGACAAATGAGATGCTTTTTTAGGCTGAACAAGACAACGGTCATCCTCTTCCTGCCTTTGCCAATCTGCATATTGAAGTCCTTGATGAGAACAATCAGAAGCCTTACTTCACAAGATCTACATATGAGGGCTTCATCCTTGAATCCTCCCCAGTGGGAACGACCATCTCTGACAACCAGAATCTGACTTCTCCGCTACAAATCATAGTGTTGGACAACGATGTGGAGGAGGTATGTTTCATTCTTTTATAGTGTCATACTGATGTTTACATTTTTTATCATTTTCAGAGTTCTTTTTTTTTTTTTCCTTTTTTTAATTGAGACAAAACTGGTTTGATCAATAAATAAAAAAATCTTAATATTGTTGCAGTTCCTTTTTTGTTTTCGTTCCGAGTTCTAATAGATTTGAAAGTGCGTCTGAACTGAAAAACTAATCTGTGTGTTACTCAGCTCTCCTTAAGACTGTGTTCTGTTAGAGATGACAAACGCTTAGTGCAGAGAGGAAAAAAACAAAGCATTTTGTGAGAAGGATTAATCTGCCGCACAGCATGGGGAAATGAGGGAGAGAAGCTCAAAGTGGAAGGAAGTAGTAGTTCGAACAAACCAGGAAGAAGAGGAGTAGGAGGGCAGGAGGCTAAAAGTTCAATCCATTCTTTGCTCTGCCTGGATTTTGATACTAACATTACTCATAGTAAAAATTGGGCATCTTCAAAAGAACAGCAACCAAGTAATAACAATTCCTCGCCTCTAGGGCTAATGTTTCTTCTATTCTCACCAAGGCTGTTGCTATAAATGTGTTTTTTTGATAACATTACTTTTTCCTGTAATTACTGTTGTCTCTCCAGTTGTCCCCTTTGTTCTTTTTTGTTTCTGTTCTTCTGTTCTCTTGTTATCTTCAGATACGTAAGGAAAGCTAAGTTGTAGGCATAGGTTTTGTAGTAATATTTATAGTATATGCCAATACTCTTTAATAAACTTCTTAACCTGATAGTCTGAAAACAATCTTCTGTTTCAGAAAGTTTCACTTTTGAGATAGGCAAATTCGTTATTTTTGAGAAACAAAGAGGCAATTGTCACTGAAAGATGCTTTCTGCATCACTGTCTGTGTTAGAGTGATTTATTGTCTTAAGAAGCTATTTTAAAGCCCAAACTCCTGTAGAATATCTCCTTCCTATCCATGAAAATATCTCAGTCTATTTATGGGCATTCATAAAAGTCGGTTGGCAGGCAAGTGGAAATGGCTGTTGGATCTGGCTTTCTTAGGTCTGGATAAAAGCTATGGAATAAGTGCATCTGGCAGTCATCAGTAGGCATTGCTGATGATTTGTATTGCTTGTGAAATACTCTTGTTCAATGTTGCTTTTGCTAAAAGCAAAGCAGTTTTCTTGTTTGATCAAATTAATGGGATCTTGTAGGTTGCTCAATATAGGAATAAGAAAGGTGTGCAGGTATCAGGTATGTGTTTATATTCACAATGCGTTGTCTGATTTTGCTGTATAAAATCTATTTATGTAATGTGTGCCTGAACACAACAGAAATCAAATTGTATGAGTTAGTGTCCATAGTTCTAAGTCCTTTTTAAGCTCCTAAGTTGAGAGATTTTCTTGGAAAGGCTTTTTTTTAGTTCTGAGATCATTACGTGTATTAAACAAAAAAAATGAGGATATTTTTAGATGGTTTTAGCCTAAGCAAATTTTGTTTTGTCTATTTTGTTTTATCCACACTTTCATGAAAATACTAGTAAAACCCTTTGGTTCAAATATGTCTTGGTGCATATCTGCTTGTTACAGAAGTCTGGATTTTTAGGGTACTATTTATGCCCACCTTATAACACGTGTGACTGCATATTAACTTCACAAAAATGGAAAGAGAGGCTATTAATCACCCGAAGAGTGGAAGACTGAAAGGGAGCAAGTCTGCCTGTGAGACTGATAGACTTGCATGTGCGAGAGGTACGGTCTGAAACTCAGAATATGGTTTTTGGCAAGCTGGAGAGCTTGTTGTGAACCGTTTCTGCCTGGGTTGCTGCACTGCCAGTTTGGGCGATGGACAGCTGAAAATAGTACAAAAATCTCACTGTTAATCCACAGTGCGCTGCTGGCGTTTCTCTATCTGCAAGTCCCCCAGTGTTCCAGGGACTGAGATATTTGCCCTCAAGGCTTTGTAGCTGCAATGACCTGGGAAAATACTACTGTGCATACAAAGTCCACAGTGGTAAAAGAAGTCATGGAGCATGGCTGGTGAGGGAGGGGCTGAATTCGTTGTGCTTGAAATAATTTGGAACAACTGTTTTAATTAAAGAGAATTCAGTGTCCTAGTTCAGACACTTAAATTTATGTGGCAGTTTTCCATGCCAGTGGTTTTTTGGGACTCTCTACTATTTCGTAGTAGATGATACTGTTACACTAAAGGAATGACAGAAAGACTTTAGACTTCATTAACCTCCAGAGGTTTCTCAGGTTGTAGTTAATAGTGCTCTGATTAACCTTTCCCTGGCAGTTGCACAACTCTACCCGCAAGATGTCAAAGGCAGATTTGATAATACAAGGTTCTTTGATGTAACTATATATTAGATCATATACAAGGCTGAAAATTAAGATTACTTTGAACTGTTGAATCCTGAATTTGGGCTCTTTGAATGAATCATGTAACTACCAGGTAGTTAGTAAAGCACATGGTATTTGTATACTCTCAAGCTGCAAATATTTAGTATCAAAAAATTCTGCATGGAAGAGTAATTTGTTTATTTAATATAAACTGCTTCATGGGGTTTCGTAACGTATTCCTGGTATTTGTGTTCCCCACCAAAAGTGCTTTCTGTTACTGATTTTGTCAATACAAGTTCAATACTTCAAGTTTTGAGGGGTGCCCTGAAATTCATCACAAGCAGTTTGACCATAGTGTTCCACATTTTATTGTTGTGCCTCCTCTGTAGTACATCAGCATGTTCCCATGAAGTCATCTCAATATTTGGATATTGAATAGTGTGGTTCATTAATATACTTGTGTTTGCCTGCACTAGAAATTTTAACATAGGTGTGGCCTAAATATTTGTAGTTTTAATTGCATCACTAATAATAAAAAAAAATCTGTCCAATCTGCAGCAGATATTTCAATTGGGAGCACTACCATACCTTAAATAATCTGCATCCAAAGATGATGAAAAACAAATTTATCGTTCTTGAACACAAGCTGCTTTAGGCAGATGACCAGAAGCTGTTAAATATTTCTGTGTCTCAGTACAAATAGACCTGAAATTTCATATCCACAGGAAATGGCCATTCAAGGGCCCAGAAGTATTTCCTAGTGAACTTAACACTTGGTTGTTTTACATCATGTTTTTATTTTCATTGAATAATGAATAACAGGAGTTTGGTTAAGTTAATGAAAACCTAGTTCAGTCACATGACACAAAATGAGACAGAGCCAAAGGTTTTCCAGTGAATTATTTTTGTTTATTGTTGAAAAAGTGTAATATTTCAGTGTTGCATGATGAATAACTGCCAAGGATTTCTAGACTGGGAAATGATGTGGCATAAAGACTTAATTTTGACACCCCACCCCATCCCTCCAAAGTGAGGACAAACCAATGAAGATCTCTGGCCCTGCTGGGATGTAATGAATGCCATGTGCCTGGGGAGATGGGCTGCGGGGGAACCTGACCGGTGGCCCTCTTCTTCTGTCCTTCTCCTTGCTGCTAGGATGGCTCTGTACCTGCAAGGCTACTTCCCTTAGGTATGGGGCGATAAGGGCCGGCGGCGTGGCCAGAAGTGCTCATTACCAAGCCTGGGAAATACAGGGGGAGGGAAGGGTTGCTCCTTCTCAGCAACCTGAACTGCTCGGGGAACCTGGTGTCAGATTTGGTGACTGTATCAGTCTTCTCTCTTGCATGTTCTGCTGATGCTTAAGACCAGCCAGATCTGATCCATCAGCTCTGCCAGAGGTGGTGCCTCCTCTCTCCTTCCAGGATGCTGTAGACTTATCTCAGGGCATAGGGATCTGCCTGCAGCTGCAGAGGTGATGATCAGCCTTGTCCTGGGGTGGAAGTGCTCTGTGCAATTTCCTATTCCATTGGCATCATCTGGCTCATGCCAGCACAGCTCTTTCCAATTCTATGAAATGATGCAGGTGTAACATGGATCTGAGGGAGTAGAGAATCAGATGTAACTGCTTGTGTTGTGTGTTACTACATACGTCAGTGATTCATGTAGTGCTTATAACCTGTTCCTGGCATGAGACTTCCAGCAGAGTAAGACTTGGAGTGCAGCAATTGCATATAACTCATACATAAAATGGCCAGACAAACTAAAGTGACAGGTACCTTCTTGCTGGGTCTAGATTGGTAGCTCAGGGTGGGTTAGTAAGCACAGGTAATGCTTATTAACGTCTGCAGGTCTTAATGTTCTGATGGCTTCATTTTATCTTAGTAAATTAGTGTATTTTGTAAGTAGGGATTGCTGAGGAGAAGTTAACATATCCTCTACATGCTTGTGCATGTTAAGTTTCCAACAGTGACACTGGCTAAACATAATGTACTCAGTCTTTTAATCGACAAATCACTTGAGATTATATTTCATACTAAAATATCCCTGTCCTCTGATAAATGCATGAAGAAAGTGGTCATCATAACTCTGTATCTTAAGAGAAAAACAAAACTCATTCTGAATTTAAACCCTGTAGGAATTCTAATAGAGTCCTGCTATAAACCTTCCAAAAATTAATTTATAGATGTGACATTGCAAACAGACCTTTAACTGGAGCAGCACTGCCAAGTGCTGATATAATTAAGTGGTCTGTTTAAATGGCATAAATTAAATTAAGCCACATGAGTACCTTAAGACCTGAGTAAACTAAAGCTGAGATGAGGAATTTAAACAGCATGATCTGATAGCTGTTTACATAAGGCTTCCCAAGCCACTTGCTTCCTTACTCTTTTGCTTCCATGGGAGAGTTCCAATTTCTTCTACTCCGGTGCCTAGGGTTGGTGAAAAAGCTACACAGTAACTGCCTTGTATGCCAAATCTTGTTGAATCTCTCTTAAAAAAAAGAGAGCAGCTACCAAGCTGAAAGAAGCTAATCAGCATTCATATCCATTACATACTACTTGACTACCAAGGCGTTTACCAATACCACATGCAGTGTCTTGATGAATAAACTCGGGGTGTAAGGTAATTTGTGCATTGCTTATAAGAACACAAAATTGATGTTGTGTTTGTAAGGTGTGCCAGTGTGTGTTCAAAAGCATTTAATGTGTCCTAGCATGCGTTCAGAAAAACACCTGTGCAGTAAGCCTGATGCTTCTGCAGATACCTACAGCCCAGTGCAGCATTCCTGGACCGCAGAGTATGACGCAGGTCAGTTACTACCATAGGTTCCTCTCCAGATCCTTTTCTACCAGACCAGTTTCTTGTTTTATGCTTCCGTTGTCTTTGAAGTTGAAGTCAAACTAAGTAGATGTTTGGTCAACATCTATGTTTCCAGAGAACTTGTTTAAAGAGTTATTATTTTACATGAAGGCATCTCAGTAGCAACCTGAGAGGACAGAGCAAATAATGGATAAAGTAACTTTTCAATGTAACTACACATGTAGGTTATGGATTTTCAATGATATATCCAGATAAGGAAAAATAATGGATTATTTTTTTATCCAGGAGTACTGAAGCATTTTAAGTACTGAAGTGTTTTTCCCTAATATTTGCCTGATTGCTTATATCTTTCACTGTTATTGCTTGAACTTGTTTTGCAGCCAGTATTCTCTCAAGAGGAGAGTTCTCATAATACTGCTATCCCTGTGTAACACTTCTGTGACATTCTAATAGTCACATTACAAAATAATAATTCAGGAAATACTCTTCCCTAATGTAACAGCCGATTAATATCATTATTGAAACAAACAAAAGGGAAAGACAAAGCAAAAAGGCTGCTTCTCTTTCTTTAGGATTTACAAAGATAGGTTTTTTCTTCTCCGAATCTTTCTGCTTAAGAAGGAAAAATAAAAATCATAATATTGAATCACTACCGTAGCATTGTATTTCTTCCTTTATTTGTGTAGGATGAATATCTAATGTTTTCTGCTTTCTGAAGCTATTCTGTCTCTGAGTTCCTTGGAGTCCTCAAGGAAATTTTTTTTTATCTTCCCTGTTTTAAACAAATGCTATTACTAATTAGCAGAAGTGCTGAAGATGCTGACATTTGTTTCTTGCCCTCTCCCAAGAGTGCCTCATTTGTATGAGGAACAGAAGATTTTTTTCAAAACTTCTCTGTTGGCTTTTCATTCAGGGAGGGGCATGGCCCTTTGCACCTCAACTTGAAAAATTCTAAAAAAATGTTGTAGCACTTTTTAGTGTCTGACTTTATAGTCATGCTTGTGCCTAAGCCCTTGCTTTGTGCAGGGACTGGAGAGCTTTTGGTGGTGATTGAAAGAAATCAGAATTAAAGCACTGCTCGGCATCCATCCTGGTTCTCTCATTAGTCTTTTGACATCTTTTCCTCCAAAGCAGAGATGACAGAAATGGTGAAGAGCTTTTTAATTGTTATTTTAAATCGTACAATTAGATCTTATTTAAATGAACTCACTTTAAAGAAAGAAGAGTTTAAGGACAAAAAATTATTTGTAGCTTGTCCTGGGCAAAGTTGTCTCAGACTGGTTTACCTCCCTCAGGTTTTCAGTTGCTCAGAATTTAGGCTTGATTTGTTCTCCTCCTTGGGATCTGTTGATCTAAGGGGGTTTGTGACTAAAGCCATCATGAAGACTTCTCAGGAGGCTGTGCTTCAGGTTATTCTGATTTTTTTTCAGGTTATTCAGGTTTTTCTGATATCTAATGGTAATGTTAAAGGTGCAGGAAATTCACTGCAGGTGCTGTGTCTTCCTTGTCTATTCCATCCAAGCTATTGTGAACTTGGAGGACCCTGTCATCAGGCCCTGCAGAACTCATCTCGCACAAGTTAGAGAAAAGCAGTGAGATCAGTGCCAACACAGTCAGGTTGCTAACGCCTTGTCAGTGGGACTGAGAATCTCACTTGCTTTCCCTCTGCAAGACTGTGAATCTCAGATTTTTCCAGTGAAAGACATGAGTGGAAAAGATTTTCTACTTTCACCTGGCAGTGAGGAGGGCAAATGCTGGAAACATGTCTTCAACAAAACAACTCTCTTCCATGGGCATTTCAGTGCTGATCATCCTCCCCATGAAGAATGTTGGAAAACCAAGATATGTCATTAAATTATCTTTGTTATCGCTACAGCTTTTTGGACACAAGCCTGTGCTAGCAATCAGGAAGCCTAAGCGGTCCTGATACTCTTGGAGCTTGTTCTGGCTACCCTGGAGAATTTAACAGCCAAATATATTCCCTCTAAAAAGTCCTTGGGGATGTTGAAACACATACAGAATACATGTCATTGTCTGCTCATTCTTGACAATATGATGTAATTTTGGTTTAATCTTAGTAAATTGTAGAAAACCGTTTGCTTTAGGAAGAGCTTGTAAGCCCTTGTGGGAGGAAAGAAGCAGCAGAAATGTAACATGAACATCCGCACAGGCTTTCAAACTTTCAGGAACTTCTCCAGAGATTTTCAAGCAGAAAAAAATCAAACCCATTGTTTATTAAGAGTGCATTGGAGCACTTTCTGTGTCTCATTTTACTGTATTTTTCTCTGTAACCATTTTTTCCCCAAATGTACTGCTTTTATGATGTCCATCAGTATCAGGTTTGTGCTTCTTTACTTGTCCTCATTTTTATATCATGTGTTTTTCTTTGTAGCTTGCACCAGGTGCCATTCCTGTAGGTATTGGGTATATTGTTTGTAAAACTACTTTTTGTTTTAATTGCCTGATTTATTTGGTTATTTCTCCCTGTCCTCCTCCTTTTTCTTTGTAACTGTTGGTGTTTGAGACTGGGACTGTCACTTGTTTTATGAAGCCTGCAAAGAGCCCTTTAAACACATTGGACCAAATTCATTTAGGGCATAAAGTTGTACTGTGATTACGCTGTGATTGCTTTATGTTCATTAAATAATTATATGTCTTTATAGAAATCTTAAGTATTACAGAAAGTATTTCTTTAATTTAAGAAGTACCTACTAGTCAGTTTGAAGTATGTAAACCATATTAGGTTTGAACTGTGTGCTTGAAATGGTCCTTGCAGGTTGCACGTATACTCTTTTGTGTGGATTCTGATAGTTTTCTACTTAAAATTATGTGCTAAACAATTTGTGAGAGACAAGCTAGTCTACGTAACCCAGTAACGTAGTCAGAAATCACAATGCCTAAGTCCAGGCCCCAAAATAAAATGATAGCTTAAAAAATTAAAGTATTGGAAATAGTGTTGGCAACAAAGATGGATTGTTTCCCACAATTGTATTCTGTCACAGATTCTGCCACATAAAATGTTCGCAGTTAAGTCAAGCAGACTTTCTTTCAGCATAAAATGTGATAAAAATGTAAAAGCCTAACAATGCCAAGATTAAGCAATAAATTGCTTTGTAGGTCTGACATGCATGGAAGGTAGTAGAAATAGGCATTGATTGCAGTAAAGGCAATTTAATTTACACATTAGGATAAAATTTCTAATACAAGAATAGCTAAGGAGTAGGATAGATTACTTTGGGAGTGTATGGGATCTCCATCATTGGTTTTTCTCAAGAACAAATTAGGAAAAAAATACTGTTTATTAGTGTTAAAAATGGCATGACAAGCAAGAACTGTAACAACTAATCAGGGTTTTTGTAAATCACATTTTTTACTGACTTTGTAGTGTCTACAAAGTGAACAATTATTGGCAATTACCTTCTGTAATTTTTCATGGAAAAAAGAGATTTCCATTTGCATTGCTAGCTGTAAAATGAATTTTAATTTTACTGAAAGTTGGCATAGTTGCAGCAAAGCTTTAGGCAATAGGAAACCACTCATGTGGAACACTTTGATATTTCTTTCACGTAGCTTTCAGAAACTGAAATAGTTTCTCATTTAAATAGTATAATCTTAGCCTTCCAAAACGTGTGCTTTAGAGTATTGTGGATTGCTAAAATAAGTTTCTCTTTCTCCTTCTGTTGTACTAATCTGTCCTCGTAGTTGTTGATTATGACACTTAGTGCATGTTAGGGTTAGCTCAAGTGTTTATGCCTGCTGTGCTGTAGGGATTGGTGAACTTGCCAGTGGTCTGTTTTCTTTTTTTAATTATGTAGGAATGACAGTAATGACAGGGTAGGAGTTAGCATTTTGGATTCAGGTTGAGAAAATGTTCAGAGAAAGAATATAATGCTACTTTTTGGGATATTTGTTGAATTCAGCTATTTCTGACTGCTTTGTGTGTCCTGCTCTGTATGGGGTGGGTTCTGTAGAATTATGTTGGAAAGAGCTAGTAAAAATACTTTGGAAGTTATGCCTTGTGCGGCCACTGGATTTTCTGTTATGTTTTATTCACGGTACTATTCCTCTGATTCCTCATGTCCACGTTACTTGGGGCAGTTCAAAACAGTTTTTATAGGACTCTCCTAGCCTTTTGTGTTTTGCCTGATCACATTTGCATTACTCTTTTGTAACCTTGCTTCATATAACAGAAATAAACTAAATAACTGATGACCGACAGTAGCACATTAAGTCAGGTTAAATTAACCAGATTACATACAAGGACACAGAAATGTTTGTTGGAATCCTGTAGGCGGTAAAAGGTAATGTAGTTTATTTTAAAATATAACTGTAATGCAGAGTGACCCTTGGAGTCTAATCAGTTTAATAACTCAGTAGCATCTTTAAAGAGATGGGTGAAGATGTTGAGGTATTTCATCGTGGTCGCAATTCATGCTTCTGTCATTTCAACAACACAGACATCCCAGAAATGTGCCTTAATTTATGGGGCTTTTCAGAACCACGAGGACATACAGAGTTTAAACACCTTTTTTGCCAGCTCTGTGCTGGCATCCAGCAGACTGCAGGGTAAGAACCAAGGATAGGAAGTCCATTTTGCAGCTTTGTATCCATCTGGTAAATTCACACTGGAAGGAACTGGCTTGAGGTTCTGGACTTCAATTAATCTCCTTTATTCCCTGTGCAATACAGTAATAACTTCTGATTCTGTCTGTGGCAGAAACATTCCTCCCCTTTCTGCTAGCTGAGATTCCATTTGCCTCCAAATTAATTTCAGTCTTTCTCCCCAGGGAACATTTCATTTTTCTTCCCCCTATTCTTATAATCTGCCAACCATGTTAGGAGAGAGGATGGAAACTGAAGGATGAGTTCCTGAGTGGCTGCTCAGGATATCTCATGAGGCGTTGCCCTCTCTTTATGTTGTCGCATGGTTTTGCACGCAGCATTAAAACTGCAGCACCGCTCTTGGTGCTTGCCCAGTTGTACATGGAGCCATCCGGACCTGAAATCCATTTTCCCAGCAGGCTACCTAGGGAAGTCATGAGTAACAAATTTACAATGCCTTGATTTGCCTTTTTTTTTGTTTTCCCTCTTTACCTTAAAATATTACTTTCTATTGAACATTATACCACAGTTGCTTTACTATGGTTTTCACCTCATGAATGAGAGATTTATAATTCTGCATCAATATATTTTGATTCTTTTTGAGATATAAAGAAGATCACTGAACAGCATCTATTTAGCGATATGCTTCAACCCATGATTATCTTTTTTCATTGCACCAACCCAACTGTTTTATTGCTCCATTAATCAAGATAAGTTTGGGGTTTAATATGGTTGAAGACAAATGCTTGAATCTGGTTTCTTATATTGGTAAGGTATATTTGGCTTAATTATTGTTTTAATGAAAAAAAGCATCATTTAAAACTAGCAGGTACAGGTATTTGTTTACCATTGGGTTTACTTACTCTATAGGTTAAAGTGTATTTTTAATACATTCTTCATCAAGAGGATTGGATTTTTAGATCAGCAGTGTTATTTTTATGGGGTGGGTTGTTTGGGTTTTTTTACAGTTTTGTATATCCGTTTAGTCACAGTATTTGTACTTTCTGCTTATTTAGATATCAACTAAAATAAGCTGTTGCATTGAATATTTGGAAACTTAATGGTATATATGAATTTATAATAAAATGCTCTCTTTTTTTAATATTCTTCAAAGACCAAGGATCCCCAGCTCCATCTCTTTCTGAACGATTACAATACATTTTTCACTGTGACTCAGAGTGGCATCACCCGCTACCTCACCCTGCTGCAGCCTGTCGACAGAGAAATCCAGCAGCTTTACACCTTCTCGGTAAGCTAAATGCACTTGAAGGCACATCAGGCCTTGTTCAGCGCAAATGTTGAAAAATCATTAGCTATAACAGTGTTGTAGATTATTAAAATGGTACAGAAGAAGAAAAACAGTGAAGGATGAGCAGCAGCAATAGCGGGGGTGGGGAGTTGATAATTGGAGTAGTGTGCTCTTCCGAAATGCGTGTGCTTGGTTTGGCGGCAACGTTTTAGATCCCCTACCAGCATCATCTCCATGGTCTCAGGCTTGTATCCTGCTCCTCACCACCCTCCCGTGACACAGTCTGACTCTTTTCTTTTGTACCCAGCATGGCCTTTGAGGCCACTTTTGCCTTTTCTTTTCTCAGCCCTCGAGCTAGGAACATGACACCTGTAGTGGCCTTTCTGCTTTATTTTAGTACAAAATGGAAAAGTAGGCTAACATAAACCACAGCCAGCAGTATTTAAAAAAAGGAAAAAATACCCAAAGCTTAAATGGACTTAATAGTCCCTCAGGCATTTCCCAGTCTGTGAGTAAACATCTTAACAGTCCTAAAGCAATTTGCAAATGTGTTGTAGGGAAACCCTGTTCTTCTGCAGGGTTTCCCAATCAATGCTTCTGTATTTTCTGTCTGTTTAGTATGTGAGAGGAGAGCTCAGATTTTCTCTATGGAGTAAGAAGGCCTCTAGCTCTTTTAAGTCCCACCTTAAAATGCTGTCTTTGAGGTTTAACATATGTATAGCACGTCCTGTGTATGGCCATGCCCAGGTGAGACTCGCAGTGTTAGACAGGGTTGTGAGCTGTTCAGGCCAGGCCCTGCTCCTTGAGGGTGTTCAGCACAGCTGGGGACGGATTCTGCTCTTCCAGCCATGGGCTGCAGCTCAGATCCCAGCCCCAACCCTGGGAAACAGTTATTCCCCTCTCATTTCTCCTGCTAATCTGACACAGTATGTTTTAAAGGTGGTGTTTCATTTTGCTTTTGCCCTGAATCTTGCACACTGCAGGCTCAAGCTCAGCTGCAGCCTCCTGTAATTGTAAGTGCAGACAAAAATGAAATATTGAAATGCTGATTTTTAATTGTCATACTATATTTTCTCATAGGTGGAATTGTATTAAGAATACACCATTAAAATATGTTCCTGTTCTGCTTTTTTTTTTTATCTTGAAGATGACTGCTTCTGATGGTGTACAGGAGAGTGTCCCAGTGACAGTCAATATCCTGGTGATTGATGCAAATGATAATTCCCCAGCGTTCTCCAATATATCATACAATGTCAAGATTTATACAGATATGAGGCCTGGGGAAGGCGTTATAAAGGTAATTTCAGGTCTTTTTATTAGCTTTGTTAACTCAGTTTTTGTTAGCAGTAGATGGGCTTGTTAATACAAATTGGAAATGCACTGAAAACAGCTACAAATGAAGTTTCTGTATCTCCATCCACTTTATTAGTTATGTAGCTATTAAACAGTTGCTAATACTATATGATAGGCCTGTCTTAGATGTATAGCTGCAGTCCAGCTCTTTCATCTGAAGTTTTACAAAACCTTTTCATCTGAAAAATCTCAAAAGAAAAAATTATTATCCTGTATTAGCGGTAAAACGTTTGGGGAGAACAGATAAACAGTTCAGTAGAACACAACCAGAAATGTTTTACCATGTCATAAAACCTTTTGGTTTTTACAGAACCCTAAGTCATTCGTTTATAGAGCAAATGAGCAGTGAAAAATGTGTTGAACACGGGCCCAGAGAGAGAAGCAGTTTTAATTAAAGTTTACAAGCACTGATTTATGTTTCAGTGTAGACTGGAGGTGAATTGTGGTTGCGCTGCAGTTAATGTAAAAAAGGCTTTTTTGTGCGGTATTTCTTCTAAGATCTCAGCCATGCTCCTGAGTGCTTCCAGTCTAGGTGGATGAGAAGACAAGATACTGTTAGTGGAGGTCGGCATTCAAGGGTGGTAGAAGGCAGTGGGAGTATTGGGGGAAAAAAAATTCATCAGCCAACTTCAGTAGTAAAATACCATTTTCTGAAATATAATCAGGAATTAAGCATTTGAAGGTAACAGTGATTTAACAGTATTAGGAGAGAGGTCAGTGTCTGTTCTGGCCTATGCTCTACTTGGGCTGTATTGACTTGCCACGTTTGCTATCTTCGTTAATATTATTCTTGTCTTTTCATCAGTCTGGGCTCAAGTGCTTAAAAAGCATCAGTGAGAGCCATGGGGACATTTCCAGCAAGATCTGAGGGAAAGATAAAAGTTTTAAACATAATTAAGTTCCTTCAAGCTATGCACAAGGCTGTGTGGAAAAAAAAATAATAAAAAGAGACCACATATTGTTGTCCTGAACGAGCAAAAGGCAGGTAGAGCTCAGGAGCTCTGCGTAGGGTTTGACATCAGGAGCTGTATTTGCAACATCTCGTAAACTCCCAACTCCCTGGATAAACATGTGGATTTTGTGATACAATACATTCACTTGATATTTAAGGTACAGACATACATACAGTGCTGAAAAAATTTAAATCAAGTTTTTTTTCCTAAAGGTTAAGCACTCTAGTCCAAAAAGAAATCATTAGGGTTGTCGCATGGCCTTTGTTGTGCAGGGCATCAGGCAAAGTAGCGTGCTATGGATTTGAAGTATCTGAGTATCTGTATGTTTTTTCCCTATTAAAGGTGCATGTGCCAGGAAATGTGAGGCGGAAGATGTTGCTAAATGAGATTGCAGCATGTGTGAAAAGAATGGTTGCAGTACCCACAGCTGGCCTTAAGGATGCTCTGAGCTGCCCGAATTGTGTTTATGATACTTGGGATGAAGTAGAGCAGCTATTGTGCTTTTCTAAAACAGCTGCAATGCAAAAGTACTTCTGTGTTCAAAGGGAACATGCTGTTCTAAGGGTTATACTTTCTGGTGATTCTACTGCGAATATTTTCAGAACCTGGAGGCGTGCAAAGAGCAGGAGTACAAATTCCTTAGTAAATTGTTCCTTCTGGGAAAAAGCAAGAGGGCAGCTCTGCCATCCGCGTTAGCCTGTGCCACCGCTAGCTTAGCAGAGACACAAGTTACTTCTTCGTGAGCAGATATGGTCTGAGAAACTATTATGTTCCTGTTCCTCCACTGCTCATTGCAGCAGTTACCTTTTGCCTCCCCACACTGACATTGCATAACTGCTTGTATGAAAAGCATCGATCAGATCAATGCAATTATGCAGAGTAGAAACACTGCAAGGATGAAAAAGAGTAAGGGCAGAAATGGTAAGAAGAAGAGTTTAGATGTGACTATTGTGCAGAGCATTTGAACTTAGCTAATGCCTGAAGTAGATCTGGAACAGGTCCCTTTTCTAGACTGACACTGTGAAGTTGGAAATGAGCAGTGGGAAGGTCAGGTCTTAAACTTGCCTTTGCTAAAAATTAAAATTATTTTGGAAAAAAAGGGGGTTGAGAGTGAGGTTGTTTTCCCCTATTCCACGCTTCTGTCTGCAAGGTCAACACGTGGTTACTTTCAGACTATGATCTTATAATGTGGCCTAGAGGTGGAAGGTAGAAAATTCTGGCTGTTTTGGGAGTGGAGTGGTTTTTCAACTAATCTTACATTGCCAGATGATCTGAGTTTATAAACAAACTGACATAAAAAAAAGCTAAGTCATCTTAAGATTTCTGCGTACTGTGATAATGCCAGTAATAATGATTTCAGGCTGCTAGGGTATATGGGAAGTTGCTTGCCTTGTTATTTTGCCCAGGCTGCAGGCACCGAGTCTTTCATTCAGTGTTATAGGACTGTGAGAAATGGGATTTGTCTTGTGGACTTATGAGTAGCCACCGAGTCTGTGGTGCCACAAAGAGCCATGGGTTTCCGTAGGCCAGGAAGGTGGGTATGTGCTGCCAAATCACTGTTTGCTTCTGCTTTATAAATACCTTCTCAAATGGAAAACAGGGGTTTTTTTAATTTTTTTTTTTTTTTTTACTGCTAATACAGTGATTTTGATGACATAATTAGCTTGCTCTCTGTGTATGGAATAAACTCATCTTGTAACTCTATCTCATCATTGGTTTAAGAATCATTTGAGATTCTTTGTTGGGAGATGATGATCAGCTTTGATAGCTCCCAGTGGAAAATGACCCAGGTCAGATATGATTAGTCTATAAAAAACATTTTCTCTAATCGGAGAAAGTAGGTTAGAGAAAGAGCTCTGACCTCAGTGAATCTGTACAATCTCATAATCATTTACACATAAGCACTGGCTTGCACTTAACTCTCTACTCAGACTTATTTTCAGAGAAGATCAAGAAAATATTTCTCTTGTAAAGCATGTCACCTTTCTACAAAAATGCAAATTTCTGCATAGCAATGTAAGTGCTCTCATGTAGTTGCCACTTTGATTTTATTATCCTGAGGGTAATAAGGGATTAAGAAATTTTTTTTCTTTTTTTTTGCTGAGTGCAGTTGCATGAAAATGTACAAGTAACCCCAGTTTGTGCCTGCTTGTTGTCCCATTTTGTGGGAAATTATTTTGATTTTACTCCTGGAAAAAACACCCAAACATAGTAGTTAACAGTTTGGACTGTGTTTGCTGTCTGGGACGCTCTTAAAAAAAAAAAGTAGAACAAAAAATCCTCAGGCTCTGCTTGAAAATAACCACAAATAGCAGGAAAAAAAAAATCCATTACAAATTAAATTCAATTCCTTCCCCCTCCCCCCCCCAAGTGATTAGAGCAAGGCATTTCCCTTCTTTCCCTGTTGCCTTTAAGAGAAGTCAGCAAAACAGTGGAAACAAATTTGTGTGCTACTGAGTTGTATTCGTTTCATCTGGGAGCCTGGTGGTGGTTGGTTATCTACCTTTTGCCTTCCAGTTGTATGTGTTAGCTGCAGCTTTGCATGGCTGCTCGTGTATTTTTTAGAAAGTTGGTGGATACCGTGATAGAGGAGCTTGCCCCCTTTATAGGAATGACCTCCCTCCACTTTGTGAGGATACAGAGTGGAACATGAAATCTCTGCTCCCTGACTTCTTGTGCAGGAGCTACGGCAATACCATCGGGGTGTTGAAAACAGAATTGGTTTGGGAAGTTTTTATTTCAGTTGTCTACTCTGAGTACTTGTGAGATTGAGGCCTTGGTTGAGGAGAGTATTTTCTCACTAAAGTTTAAATGTCTGTATATTCTGTCCCTTTCAGCTTGAGAATTTCTTATCTGATTTTTTCCTTCTGCTTTTATAGCTATTTTATTGTGCTCTCTGAGAGAGACAATAGCTGATTCAGAAATCTGTCATTTAAAACATTTAAATGTGTGGTAAATAATAATAATAATCACTAGAAAGACTGATTAATACTGAATGGGTTAAAGTACTTAATTCCATCTTTTTTTTATATTACTATAATTTTGCTGTCCTGTTTTCCACTTTTCTATTAGTACTTTCTTCCTATGATTCAGGTATTTAAACTAGTTACGCATTGATGTTTAGAGTATTCAGCAGCGATGCAGTAATATTTCACGAGTAATTTAAATCCACTCTGTTTCTTTAGACATCTCTCATTTCTATGTACAGCATAAACTATGCAGCACACAGAGAATATTGAGCAGGAAAATGAGAGAGCTGAGAAGGGGCAGAGGATGACAAAAAACATTTTCCACCCAAATCTTTGCATAAATTTGCCTGAAGGTCAAAGATTTCCTTGGCTCATGAAGAGCTTTCATGTATGTTCTCTTTACAGGAAAACTCCTGAACAGGCCTTAAAAGTTATATGCTGTTCTTACTCTGCTTTAAATTTATGAAAACAAAATAACCTATTTTAATTTATCTGCGTGTCTTAATTTCTACCTCATTTCCTATTGCAGAGGTATGACCTGCGTTCAAGGGCTTTTTGTAAGAACAATTAAATAACTCCATGATTGAAAATGGAAAATAAGCTATGCAGTGGCTTAGTGCGTTACCTGTTCATCTTGTGCAAGCTGAAACAATTCTGCCCAAAATCACCAGTGCAAGTTAATTTGGAAGTCCTGCCCCAGATCCTGGTTATGCAGAGCACTTAACTTCATACATCATGGCATAAACGGCCATAGTGCTGAAGGTCAGAAATGAAAGCAAGAACATAAAACATGGTAAAACTGCAGGCAGTAAAGTTTCTATCACTTATCTCTTGCTCACAGTAGAATTAGTCTTGAGCAGTAACAGTACTTTCAGTTGTACAGGGGGACAAATTTTATTTAGAGCCATTAAATAAATACCTTCCCTGGGACTGTTTTGCCGTTACCTCAAAGGCGGCTTCTCAGTGCTGGATCACTTTTGTCTCTTTTAAACTGTTTCTTTTCATTCCTTGCACATGTGACTCAAGCCATCCTTGCATATGGACACATACTAAATTGTGTATTAGAGACACATTTGGGTATTTGCAGCTTGGCATGCGGTCCTGGTTTACAAGCTCTAAAACATGCATCTTGCTATAAAGCCAGAGAACAATTTAGAAGAAATCTTTGTAAAAGTCATCTCCATGTTTGCATTTCTCAGTAAATGTACCTGTATACTCAAGTAAAAATAATGGATAGAGACTTAATGAAATGTCTGAAGAAGATACTGAAAAAGTATTTTGACCTACTCTGATAGTGTTACATTTTGTTGGCTCAAGTTCAGGAATATCTCCATCACAGTCCTGTTCGCCCCTGACACATAGAAACTCATTACTGCTTTTCCTAGTGCAACTAATGGCTGAGTTGTACTGCTGAGTCCTTGAAGGATGAGGAGGGTTGCCATCTAAGTTCTGGCAGCCCAGTGTTTTTTCACTGGTGTGCTCCTTGGGAGAGCAACTCTACTGTCTCCTTGACGCTGTCATACAACATAAGTGTGTCCTGATTGTGGCTCTGGAGCCTTGTACTCGCTTGACTGGAACACTCATTTCAAGGACAGCTGTTGGGAGGCGAACCGGCATGACTCACAATTTCTGCAGGATTTGCTTTAGATCAGTACGAGTCAGACCACCTTTGGTGAACACGTAATCTGTTGAAAAATGTAGGGCTACTGGAAAGGTTGGTAATCTCTTTATCTGTTCAGGGCAAGGTCACTAGAAGTGTCGCTGTGGAAAGGTTGCAGGTCAAATGTTGAAGCTCAGTTTCCTCCAAGTATAAAGCGAGTCCGAACAGAACTTACGTAGTGACCAAGAATGTGTCTTTGTAAGCTCAAAGGCCGTCATTGTAAGTCTCCTTTTCCTTCCAAGAAAATCAATTCTTGCTGCAGCAGAATATGCACCTATTTTGCAAACCTTTCAAAACATGAAATGTTAATGTAATGAAGCTGATACTGCTGGATGCAAAAAGTTTCTTAGGAAAGTAAAATAAATCTTGTTTTGTACTTCTTTCTGTATATTTTGGACTGTGTTTCTCAAATCTCGTTAACTACGAAGCTCTATCAGTCTGGGACAGCTGGAGATGGAATTTATAGAACCATATATTATGGCAGCTGTTAAACTTAATTCTATTTAATTTGGGGTTTGATTCCTGTTTTTGCCCCCAAAACGTTATTCAAATCACTTATCTTTTCAAGCATTCAGTATTTGTAATTTTAATTAACCTTATTAATCTATGTATTTGTGTAGTCAATTAATTTCCTTTTTCATGTCGTCACAGTAAAAACTGGCCGTGTTCCAAATCCTGTCATTAAGTACTTAGGACCTTGTATTTTGCATAAAGCCTTTATTTATCTTTTTGTGTGTATTACTTTTGAAGTTCAGTAGAGAAGGTTATTACAGCACTTTTCTTAACTATGTCACTTAGTTTTATAGTTTACTCTTTGGGAGGTTAATGAGCGCATCCGGTTGTGTATAGAAACTATAGGATGAATGATTAAAGAAACGGAGTTTGTGAGGGTTTTATGCTCTGAAGCCTAGGAAGGTGGACAAAGCCTGTTTTATGTGCTGAGTTTTGGTGTGTTGAGACTGACCACTGCAAGTTAATATATTGGTATATCAGGACATCATATGGGTGGAATGCAAAGCACATTCCAAAAGTGCAGTCTTTTTCAGAATTTCAAAAGAAAAGAAAGAATGAGATAGATGTGTTCTCAGAAAATAACACGTGGATATTAGTTTGGTTTTTAAACTTCTAAGAGGAGGTGATCTCTGTTTCATGATTTGTTGAGGTATTTCAAATGTTTATCCTATGTTCAATATACAGTATGTCTCAAAATATTATAGGAGGATGAAATAAGATGATTTGCTCATTCTAGTGCAACAGTGATCAGTTTGCATTGTTGGAGGGAAGCATGTATGAAAAAAAATCAAATTAAATCAGTTTAGGTAAATTAAATACTTTTGTGTTGGAAACTTGCTTTGGATCACCGTGCTTTGTGTGAAAGGAGCAAAACACTGATTACTTCAGGAGAAGAGTAACTAGACTAACATGCTTTTCAGTTGATGAATACTGTGTGCAACCTGTTCCATGTTAAAAATGGTTGGTCCTCCATAAAGTAGCACAGTCCCTAGCAGCAGTAATAGCTTGCATTCCTAACAAAGGTGGTAAATCCCACTTTTGTTAATACACCTAAATCACTTATCTTTTAGCATTCCAGATAATTTATTCTGTTTAAGCTATTGTGGGCTTAGTTCTTGGTTTTGAGCAAGTTTTTGACTTTTTACATGAAATTTCGTATTTCACTGAGCCTATGCACATAAGGAATCGAGATTATCCTATAAGGCAGCTAGATCCCTGAGTTTTTCACATACTCGCCTTGGTGTTTAATGTTGTATGCAAGTGTGATTAACTTGAATATTACAGCTTTGGGTTTTATTCTTCATCTCCCTTCCTGTTCTTAGTTGCAAGGTTCGGTTTCTGCTCTTCCAGGTCTTTAGCTATCCTTGGGCAAAGGTGGTTTGAAAGTTGTAGGTAGTGCTCTGAAAGGCTGTGACCTGCTGAAGGCTGAGTGTGATGCTATGTTGATTAATAGATTACATTATATCCTAACGTAGCAGAGACTTCAGTGAGTCCCTCTACCTGTCTGCAATACTGTCAACTTTGAGAGTGTCACAGGGATGAGAAAAGGGTGTCCAGCAGGCAGACATTTAGCCTGCTGTGTTGGCTGGCTCTGGCTGAGATAATGTCTGTTGATCCTGCTGTTGGCTTCGCAGTCATCGCTAAGGTTTTGTGTCATCGTGTGTTACCCTTAAATCCAGGACTTGCAATCTTATGTGCAATGGTGCCCACTGGCCTGAATGTTTGTGTCAAGAAAGCAAAAGCAAATAAGCCCAGAGAGACCTTTCAAGAAGCTACATGTCTATTCTTTTATTTTTCCTCCTCCCTTTAGGACCCCTGCAGGGAATCATTTCTAAGGCTGGCATTTCTTATTGCTTTGTATATCCCAGGGGGGTCTGCTGCTGTACCTGCTGGTGCCCCTTGCCATTTCCCACCTTGAACTGCTCGGCTGCAGCTGGGAGCAGCAGGAGCCTGTTGTGCTATCATTCCCTGTCATTTCCACTCCACCGCTGTTGGTACCAGGCAGCTGGGTGCACAGACAGCGCTGCCACCGCCGGCTGCGGCTGTGGCCTCCTAGATGTTCAAGTACTGCTCGTACTGCTTTATGTCATCTCACGCGCTGTTTGAGGTAATACACAGTCATACAAAATTAAGAGCCAGCTGAGAAACCAGTGTGTGTATCAGCAAAAATAACCCTTATGGGAAGAAGAAATTCACCTTAGAAAGTCCAGAGGTACTGGCGTAGTTTAGTGGTACTTTGGTGACTCAACCCTAAATGTAACGGAACACTCTGCTCCTTTTTGTTTTCTGAATATGGTGATAGTTAAGGCAAAGTTTTAATCGTAGTAATACAAGTCAAGTGATAGGTTCTGTGAGCAGTTTGCTGTGTGATTATGTGTCATATATAGAATAACACAAGTTATTCTGCATATGGGTAACGGAAGAGGAGAGGTGAAGGGGCTTAGCTAGGGCATGGGGCTGTCAGCTGTCATGACTGAGGCATGGATGCATATTTCTGACTGTTACAGCAGGGGTCTGATTTGAAATCTCAGATTGCTAGTTATTTGCTTTATGGCACGGCAGACAGTGTCATTGGTACTTGACACTTGGCTAAAAGCAAACAAATACAATTACTGAGCTGTATTTTCTGTCTGTGTGTGTACTGTTTGATTTAGCATGGCGCACTACAGAAGTGGGATAAATCAGTTGTCGTTCCCAGGGGCACGATAAGAACCTCCTCATTTCATTACGTTCATCATTATAACTTGGGTCTAAAATTTTAGGCCTTAGATTTTTCTCATGCTCAGAATCAAAATTGTACAATTATAGAGAAGAAACGCTACAGGCGAGAGTAATCACAGCCCCGGTAGATGGTAGCAGTAGAGGCAACAAAGTACAGAAGTACGTGCTCAGTTGCATTTATCACAAAGCTCTGAGATTGCCCCTGCAAGCACAGCCTTTCAGGTAGGTGGTGTCATGTTGCCATGTGAAATGGGCCTTCCGTGTCTGTGATGTGCGTGGTTGTCTTTCCTACGTGTGTATCCATATGGGAACAGCTGCCATTTCCCTTCCACTTGGCTTCCTTTACGGTACATGCAAACGTGAGTAATACAGACATTGTTCTCCAGTTCCACACAATGAGGGCATGTAATGCAAGACCTGGATATTAGAATTTCTGGCAGTAACGAGGCTGTCATTTTGAAGAGCGTAGAGAGGGATGGGAACTTTCAGTAATTAAATACGAGCCTCTTGTTACCTTTGCAACACAATAAGTATCTACTTCCCCCCTCCCCCCTTTATAGGAAGCGTTATAAATTCCATTCCACAGAGAGTAAACTTGGTCTTAATTAGTTTTCTTAATTTGTATCTTAAAATAATTTGTGCACAATCTTAGGTAAGCAGTTTTTCCTCTGCTTCATGATGTTTTTACGCCTGTTATCCTTCATTTAAATTGTATCCTTGTTGTACAGTAATTAGAAATTACTGCATATGTTACAGGTGTTCAAATTTCCCCTCTACTTCCTCTACCCCTACTGAGTTGCCTTACAAAAAACTATTAAACTACAACACTGAACCATGTGTGCTGACATTCTGGTTTTGAATTGCAGCTCACCGCTGTAGATGCGGACGAGGGACCCAATGGACAGATAGTATATGAAATTTTGGCTGGGGATCAGGGAGACTTCATCATCAATGACCGAACAGGCCTTATCACCATTGCTCCAGGAGTTGTATTGTCAGTGGGGCGATCCTACGCTCTCACTGTCAAAGCATCTGATAGTGCTCCTCCTGCGCAGAGAAGGTAATTCATCTTATAATGAAACTAATTTTTTAATCAGTGCTTAGCAGCGTGTAAGAAGTGTGGCACACCCTTATGTCTATAACTCTGCACTGGAATACAATTCAATGTGTTCTGTTTGGTGTAAGGATCACGTTTTGGAAAAGTGTCGTGTTAGAAGTCTTTTACTTTTTGTTCCTTATTTATATGTTCCTTACAGTACGCAGTTTTCATTATTTCATTTGCCTGTAAAAGTTCACATGTCGTGCTGTCATTGTGCACGCCCATTTGTTAAGAGAAATTGAAGTGAAAGGATGTGAGGAAGAAAGCACGTGAGAAGGGAGATGCTTTTTGTTCAGAATACAGCTTGCTGTGATGCAGAAAGGATCAGAAATAGTCTGGTTGCTGCACTGGAGACCTCTTCAGGTATAGGGTGTGCAAGGTCGTCCAGACTTGGCGTACTGTGGACATACTTGACAGGCTGTGCCAATAGTGAGCACTGCCCCCACTAGGACCTAAATTCTCACTGGCAGAATTATTTCTGTTTTCCACCAGCTGACAAAGAAGAGCAGCCTGCAAATTTAGTATGGTTAGACTAGGATGCTCTCATGTTAAAAAAAATAAATAATAAAGGTATTGAGTCCTACTTACCTGCTTCTATTGTGTTCTGCATATGCCAAGTGTGCACAAATGTCATTTCATGAAGGTGTGTGTGGGGCGGTGCATAAAAGTGGCTCTTATGTTCTGGGCCTGGTATTGATAATGTGACAACCTCATTGTCCAAAGAGGATGACAGAGAGGAACAGTAGTTTCCAGCATTTAAATCTCCCACAACCTTTTCTCTTTTCCTCAAATGGGGAATGTAAGAAGGAAAGATAACACAAAAGTGGAATTTCACTCATTGGCTTTTCTGCAGGACCTGCTGCTTCTATGATGTTTCCAAGAAAGCAGCTCATACTGTTGTGCACATATTTTATGATTACGTTTTCCAATCACTGTAGTATTTGGATTGTTAGATTGTTCATAAAACTAATATCTGGTAACACAGTCTTCTGCTTGAATTTTCTTCTCCTTTTCCTCTTGCTTGCTTTCTTGATAAGCCCTCTCTTAAGGTAGCTGATAGTGGGCTGTTAGTAGTGCTGAGGAGAAGATTGTGGACTATTATGCACTTACTTTTGTGTAGTACTAGCATAGTATTAAAGTGGAGGACAAAAATCAATAATGCCGCTTCGGAGAGCTTCAGAATCCAGCGGTGTGGCTCCAGCAACAGTAGCCTGTACAATACAGCTTTGAGTGCTATCAGCTTCTTTTGTGTTTGAGAAATCTTTATATTGTCTAAAAATATATACATCTGATGAGGTATGTTGGGAGCATGTACTTCCTCCTCTGAAAATGTCTTTATTGCAGTAATCTTCAAAAGTGGAAAAGCTCTCCTTTCTTGTCCTTTCTGCTTGTCTCCCATTTTATGGAATTACAGCATGTAATTTGCTTCATAGCTTTTAATGTGTGTTCAAAAAACCACTCCATCTAGGCAGTATTCCCAAAGCTGGGGTGGGTGGCCCTGGGGCCAGCCTGGCCTTTACCTGACATGTATTTGGGGCCCAGAGCTGTTTTTTCCTGTGTCTGTGAAGGTTGAAAAAATCAGGGGGAGGGTCACTGGAGCTTCAGCGAGGTGCTGTGGAGAACGAACTGGGACAGCTCTTACTGTCTGGTAAGGGACATTTGGATAAAGAGATTTCCCTGTCCCCCTGATGTTCTTTCCATAAGGCTGGAAAACCAGAAAAGAGCTGGTGGTGCTTGAAGCAGCCTCTTGTCATTTTACACATAGAAAAGCCAGGGAAAGCTCATGTGAGCTACAGCTCCGAGGTCTTTAAGACTGTCCTTTTGCATCTCCTTAGTTGCTTCCTTCTGGCTGGGAGGTGGTTAGTGTCTCGCAGTTGGGTTTGTATGAACTTCTTGCTCCTTCTAATGCAAAGTTGTCACATTGTGTTAGGTGGTTCACGTTGCCTTGCTGGAGGCAGTAACCTGTATTTGAGACTTCTAGGAATGGGCTAGGTCTAGCCAGCCATTACATACCTGTGCAGGCAGGAAGGTGTGTGCCCTGTAAAATAAATGAAGAACAGATTTTGATGTAATTTCAAATATTAAGCATTTTTTCCCAAATCTGGATTCTGCTGCAGGACATACCAGGCTAACTGTAGTCATGTAAACTGGCTGGCTTTCAGTTATCCCCTTGCTTATGCACAAAGCAAGACCAAACTACTAAACCTGGTTCAGGATCTGTAGCTCTGTAGCCTTTGTAAGCACAAATTTAAATTAAAAAGCATTCTTTTTTATGGTGAATCTTTTTTGTGTAGTATGACATACTAAATTCTTGCTGGGTGACTGTGCATAAAACTTTTTTTTTTGAGTATTATTAAAGTTTCTATCATTAATGTAAGTATCAGTAATGTAAGTTATTGAGGTATATTTCAGTACACTTAAGTACTTTAAGTATATTTAAGTTTATACAAAGTTTAATGATGTTTAGTTTTTTAGAACTGAAGTTATTGTTAAGCATATAGTGATTAGCAGTTTCTATTATTGAAAAAAAATGAGAACAACATTTGTAAAACCCAACAATTTCATTTCAGACCTTAGCTTTTTCACCATTGACCTCAGATTCCTGTACAGTGGAAGCATGTCACTCAGTGGTAACAGCAGTCTGTCAGATCAAGTCCAACCTAGAAATTCCCTGGTCATGAGATTATTCTTCCACATAGTGGAAAAGTACTCTTTCCCTTTGACTTGAATATGCAGAGATTGTTTGGCCAACGATATATTGGTCCACATGTATATAAATACGTTCATTATACATTATATAGTATCATTGTATGTGGTAAGCGCATAGTTAAAGCAGAGACAGGGACATAATCTCAGTGGCCTGTTGGCCATGCTTTCCTTGCATTACCATTTAGCTGGAGTAGTGTAAAAGCTGTATTTCCATGCTTGCGTGAGTTTGTACGCACTATTCAGTTCCTGAGCTCTGTTCTGTTCTCAGTGTATTCAGTGTCCCTGCAGTGTTAAAACACCAGCTGCAGTTGTTGGAAGGCTCAGTTCTCTCTCCTTTCCTTTCCCATGCCAAAATAGATTTGGCCAGACAGTTAAATGAGCTGTATATAACACACACAAAACCAATGGGTTAAAATTGCAAAGTGTTAATCAAAAACGGTTTGGAAATGAAAAAAAGTAGCCGTTAAATATTATAGTGCTTTTATTTTGCAGACTATTCGTGCTTTACTTCTGTGATCTTATCTTAAAGATTTGAAGAAAATTTGTTTACTACTGTGGTGAACAGAAACTTTTTTGGTTGGTTTTTTTTTGGAGCTTGATAGACAATAAATCAGCTTGGGTATTATTAAGATGTAGCAGGATCAGGAAAAAAATGATACAGAACAATATATTTTATTAAAAACTCAGCAGTGGAAGAAAAATGCACACTAAACCGCAACTGTTTGGATGTGTATATCATACACAGACAGCAGCTATCCCAAGAAAATATGCAGTCCCAGTGCTCAAGTGGTATTTGTCTGCTAATTCATTGTGTCTGTTGTTGTGCATTTGGTGATGGTATTGTTTTTTTACTTCAACAGTGTAAGTGTGGAACATCAATTCAGAAAGATTAGTGGGATATGAGGGAGTATTTTAAAATAGACAAGAAAACAGGAAACTGACTGTAGTTTATAAGCAGGTAATCTACACTGAATGGTTGACTTTAGTTGTAATTGTCCAACTTCCCCTGTGATTACATGGGGTTTGTTTATATCTATCGAGTCAGTAATCTGCAAATTCAGCTTCTTAAATACCCAAGGATATGATAGATGTGGGTCTATCATTCACCGATGCATTTCAGGGCAAGTTATGCACTTGTTTAAAGTTTTATTACATCAAATAAGGACCTGGCTATTATGTTCAAAGCAGTAGGATCCTCGTCTCCTGTATTTGTAGATGGACGCGAATCCGGCACTTGCTCCAGAGAGACATGGCTGTCGCAAGGCAACATCTGCAGCATCGCTGTACATGGGGAGCTCAGGATTGCCCTGGACTAGCTGGTAGCCAGGGTTTTGGGGCACAGGTGGATGTTTGCTAGGCTGTCATGACATGGCTACGGTGGAGCAGTTGAACATCTAAGGCTTGTTAGCATCAACTTGTATATATTGTTAATGTATAGGTGGTGGGTTGACCTTGGCCAGCTGCTAGGTACCCCCCCAGCTGCTCTCTCACTCCCCCTCCTCAACAAGACCGAGGAGAAAATAAAGTGAGAAAGCTCGTGGGTTGAGATAAAGACAGGGGGTCACTTACCAATTACCATCACAGGCAAAACAGACTCGACTTGGGGAAAATTAACTTATTGCCAATTAAAATGGGTTTAGATGGTGAGCAATAAAGACAAAAACTAAACCAACAACTTCCACCAACTCCCCTTTTTTCCCAGGCTCAACCTCACTCCTCCACTACAATCCCCACGGGAGCAGCACAGAGGATGGGGAATGGGGGTTACGGTCAGTCCACAACAGCCCCGCTCTGCCGTTCCTTCCTCCCCACACCTTTCCTTGCCCCACCATGGTCTCCTCACAGGCCGCAGGGGAGTCTCTGCTTCGGCGCCTGGAGCACCTCCTCCTCCTCCCGCCTTGGTGGTCACCAAGCTGTTCCTCACACCTTTTTTCCTCATTCCTCTCCTTTCCGGCATTTTCCCCTTTCTTAAATCCGTTTCCCCAGAGGCGCCACCAGCAGGGCTGAGGGGCTCAGCTGTGACTGGCCACGGGGCTGCTGGAACCGGCTGGAACCGGCCGTGCCCGCCCTGCGGCAGCCCCGGCCTCTCCTCACAGAGACCCCTCAGCCTGAGCTGCTGCCCCTGGGCACGGGCACCCTGTGCAACACAACTGACGAGCATGTCTGTCTCCTGTTCGAAGCAGGCAGCGGCGAAGCAGCTCTCAGTACGTGCTCCAAACTGGCCAAAACGTGTGGCTGAGCTGTGAAAGGTGGGACGCACCGGGTAGGGTTTAATCCCTTCCTCATGGGTTGTGTGCTGCGTGTGTGGAGGTGCCCGTAGGGACAGAGCTCCTTCTGTGGCAGTTACGTACTGATGGCGTTTGTCTTTCTGGACCGGGGCTTTGATGGTTCGTTATCTTGGAGCACGGTCAGCGTGCTGCGTGGCACAGCCCCTAAAATGCAGCTATCTGTCACGGTGTTGCAGCGATGGTCTGCACAGCTCTGATCAGTGGCGCGGAGTTATAAAACCTGCTGGCGAAGGGCAGCGGGAAGCATCTGTAACGCAGTGGTGACTGTGCTTGGTCAGAAACGTGTACAGCTAATTAATAACATTGATCAGTGATGTGTCATTTTGGTGTTTAATGAACTCTATCAGTTAACACAGAAGCTGTTTCAACTATAAGATACGGGGTAATTTCTGGTAGGAGTCTCTAAAAATGCTCTGAGCTTGCTAGCCCTGCAAGAAGCATCTTATTGTGTGTTCAAGTCTTCCTTTTCTACCTCCCCACCCCCCGCAAAAAAAAAAAAAAAAAGAAAAAAAGGAAAAAAACCCACCCAACCCACAGTGGGGACAAATCCCTTTGTCCTGAAGCAGTTTCTTTCCTGCAGCCCTAAAGCCTGAGATTTACCGACTTTGTCAAAGGGCTTATGGGGAGGAAATAAGCGCTTGCAGTGTAACACTTGCTCTTCTCAGGATTTTGTTCAGGGGCAGAGGTACTGTTTTAACATACAGGAGAGAAGGCAGATGGGATAACTGAGCAAAGATGCAAGAGAAAGGTCCCTTTAAGCCAGATTTTTAAATCTCTCTTAACTTCAGGGAGGCTTTTGGCTCCCTTTCTCAATTTGGAGCAGTTGAATAGCAAATGTGTCTACAGCATGCTCTTTGCAGGGTCTGTACTGAGTGTCAGTGTTCCCAGAAGAGCCCTCAGCTTGCAAACTGTAATGCTGTTTGCACTATATTCGGGTTTGCGTTCAGTGCAGTTGAAGGGTTTGCCACATTTCCTTGGTGGGTTTTGTAGTCTCCTGTATTGCCATGGCTCACTAGCCTGAAGTGGGCTTGGGTTTGTTTGTGTGAACCACAATATTGATGCAGTCTCTTATAGAGTGGTGTACATCAGTCTTCTCCCAGCATTATCCTCTCCATCAACATTTTCTGTTCCCTCTCTGCCAAAGAAGGGTAGCAAACTGAACAACAGCAGGGATGCTCCAGGGGTGGATATTGTGCATGGCAGGAGCATGACATGCCTTCTCAGAATTTGTCATGCTCTTCTAGAGGACACAGTATCACCAGGGGATTATGAGTCATCTTTGTATGTGGAGTGTGCACTGATATCTTACTGCTTTGTTTTTCAAGGAACACTTGGGCTACTTTTAAAGAAATTCTTTGGCTTTTCTTCTGTTAATGTAGCAGCCTGCTTTATTTTTGGTGCAGAATGAAAAATATGTCCTGAAGCTTTTAAAGGAGCAAAGGGAGGTTGTTAGAGCTAGAGAACACACAGTGTATAAAATAGACTTTGTTGGTTGCCCTGTGTTTGTTGATTTATTGATTTTGACTGGCTTTGACTTTTTTTTTTCCCCTTCTTGCATTGCAGAAGCTCTATTACTACTGTTTACATTGAGGTCCTTCCACCCAACAACCAGAGCCCTCCCCGCTTTCCCCAGCTGATGTACAGCCTTGAAGTCAGCGAGGCCATGAGAATTGGAGCAGTTTTGTTAAACCTGCAGGTACAGATGCTTCCCTGTAAGCCTTTACCACGTTCCTTCTGTTTGTGCCCATGCCATGCAGAACCCAGTCCTTGCATACAGGAGGAAAGGACAGTTTATAGGGATTGAAAATTATTTCATTTTAGTAAATAGCCCCTTTTACATGGATCATATAGGAAAAGTGCTTACTTGGATATTTCTGTAACTTCTTTTTGTGTTAAATGTGCTAAAAAGTACTATAGGGTGCATATGGGACTGAAGTGTTTGAGAAAAAAATGCCATGAATGGCTCAAAACTTGAAAGGCCTGCGATTTCTTATGTTAAAATCTCTATATATATGTTTGCCAGCAAATCAGAGGAGCTTAGGACCTTCTCCACCTAACTCACATGGAATTTTTTGCAAGATTTTTGGCACTCAGCCTTCTTTAGCCTGTTGGTTTTGAAAAACATGTGAAGATACTTATTCCCCTTGGTGTATGTAACAACTGCTGTTAACAGGCTAACAAAAAGCAGAGGTCCCTGTACTAACTGACCACCCAATATAGCTCTGCAAGTGGAAGCAGTGAATGCACATTAGTCCAGTATTGCTTGTAAATAGTGCTGCATTGACGTGTTTTGCAGACCCAGGTTGCTTCTCTTGTGTGCTGCTGCATGGTTAATGTATTAGTTTTCTCCTAGCTTATTCACCGTTCCCTAAGCTTTTGCTGCATTATGTTCTGTCCACGTCTTGAAAGCCAGCTATACAAAATAGGTAGATAAATTACAACTCTTTAGATTTTTTTTTTGGGGGGGGGGGGAACAGGAACTTTACTATTATTATTAAATAATTATGGCTTCAAGTCCAAAGCAATAAACTCAGTACAGCATGATGTCCTGAGCGTGGTTCCTGTAAACATTATAGTATTATTCAGATTTCATATAAAGCCATTCAAAGGAAGAAGACTGGAAATACCTGAGCTAAACAGAAACCGTAGAGAGCAACAGCCTTATCTGCTTTAAGTCAGTGTAGCTCTATTGAAGTCTGTTGAACTCAGTGGAATTAGGTCAGTTCGTATCAGCTCAAGTGTGTGGCTCTGTGTGTTTTGCACATTCAGTAAATGCGTGGAAAAAAAAAAAGTAATCCAAACTGAAGTGTGTGAAATAAAAGAACTCTAATTGAGTCACTGATGCAGGTGATTGGGTAAGTTTCTATTAAGATCGTTTGCTGATGAAAGATTAAGATTATTATGGATGGTTAAGCTGATATAGTCACCTGCACTGAGGGAGGATGACTCATTTAGCTCAGTGCTGAAAATTAACTTCTGGCATGTCTTTAATGCCTGCAGTGAGTTCAGAATTGAAGAGCCGTGCTGTCAGGAGCCTTCTTCTGACTCATGGGGAGATGCTTGGTTTTCAAAACCCCAAAGAGTAATGGGAGCCAGGAGCATGCTGAGAAACAAAAACTTTTGTGTTTACTTGACAGGTGCTGGAATATATGGCTGAAGGCCTGGGTGATCTTTGGAGGCAAAAAACCTATTAGCAGGTTTTAGTATTTAAGGGTTTTACATAATTTAAATGTGGTTAGAAAGTGAACCTCATTGTGGGAATAATCTGTCTGCTTTAATGTTTCACTAAACCCCAAACTTTTTACCTAGATTTTGTTTTCCTTTTCAAATGATCCTTGGTAAGGTATGCGGAGTAAATCTGGGAGAGACAGCCTGTGCCTGGCAGGGCAGGGGAGATGCAAAATGGTCATGTCTACTGTCCTCCTAGCCAGGATGCTAGTGAGCGTTTTGGTGATATAGCAGTGGGTATTCTCTTACTACATGCCCAAGATCCCCAGAAATTATGAGTTACTGTGTTTGGGAAACAGTGAAATGCATCAGTTAGTTTTAAGAGCTTTGGAAATGCATAGAAAATGTTCTCTTCTGCTTGCTGTTACTGCAATTTAGATTTATCTCATATTACTAGTATGCTATGCAGGACTTGAATTCAGCTAGACAATTTCTGTTTGTAAAAAAGACTTAATCGTTAAATCACAATTGTGCGTGGCTTCATCTCTTGGGGATTAGTCAAAGATTGTGTCTCTTGTAGGGCTGGTGGTCCTAGACCTGAAATGCAGATGCATTTTCTTTATAGTGCAAGTTCAACTGCCTCATTCTGCATTAATATGCCCATCTGTATTAAAGGACTTCTATTGTGTGGTGTACATTTCTGTCTTCATCTTTTTTTATTCCCTGTGTAAAATTGGCCAGGACGTTTTAAACATTCATAAACTGAGTATTTAAGCATATGAAATCTTGTGCTGTCTCTTCCAGGCAAACAGAAAGTTACCAGTTAGTCATCTAGAGGTTTTTGTGGAATTTTAACAATAGCTTAAGGTATTCCCTGTGTTCCATAGGTAATACAGACTATTACCAGATCTCATATATTTAACAAGTGTTTTCATGTGTAAATTTTCACACTGACTCTTTCTTCCATGAATAGTCTTATCAATACATTAAGTGTTTTGGACTTAAAGTATGTTTTGGTTGGTGCAGTAGGGTTAAGAGGTTATGCTTTTATGACTCTCTCTTGGTAATATTTTGCTAATGTTGCATACAGTATGAGGATTACAAAAACTGGGAGAGAGAGCAAGCAACGTATTTTAAATATTCCCAAGTTAGCAAATCTGAAGATGTGCAAAATATCAGTGTCAATAACAATGCAAATGCAGCTGTTTTAAATTTGCCTATTAGACTTTAAAATACATGTTCTAAAAATAAAATCTACTTTCTCCTTTTCCGTTAAAATTTTTCATGCAGATGATGGAGGGTTATATTTTTTTCTTATACTATTATTTATTTTATAATGTACCCAGTTGATTGTGACTGGTGTTTTAATTAACAACATTTGAGATTAAGTAATGCCATATTAAATGATCTCCACAGTATTAATTTGTAAATAAAATTCAGACTTTATTGCATGCCTGGGAGGTGTTTATTGCTTCATGTTCTGCCAGCCATTATTAATTAAAATATGCAAATAGGGTAATTTTTCTGGGACTCTGCAAAACAAATAGGACCGTTATCATGGTCCAGTTATGTGCTGAACAAGGAAGCAACATGAAATCATTGTGTACAATTTATGAAGTCACTGTATACAATTGATCTGGAAAACAATAGGTATGGATTGCTCTTTTCTCATGTGCAAGTCCCTAGTGTTTTTCTTATGTACATAATAACTTGCTTTTCTCTGGTTTTAAAGAAAACAGAAGTTTTTAAAAACGATGATAAACTTTTTCCCCTGATTTTTTAAGTATGTTGATTGAAAGGTACATTTTCTTTGGACACAGGGAGAAAATGAAATGAACTAGAACCAGTCTTTTATTTTATGTCTTTTTGAAAGTCTCCTGACTTGTTATGAATGAATGTAAACTATAAACAAACTTCTGAAATACCTTAAATGTGAAGTGAGGACAGGATCCCCTGCAGGTAAGGTAAAAAGAGTACAAAGGACCGCTGAGGATTGAAGCAAGAATATGATTCTGATGATTTAGGATCTGTGATAGTCCTCAGATGCCAACTAGTCAGACTTTCTGCATCCAGTATTTGTATAGTTTCATATTCTTGGCTAACAATTTTTCCCTTTGCTGAATCAGATCTTGACCGTTCATGTCTTCAGCATAAGAATATCTGAATTCTGCTCACACCCTCTAATGTGCTGGCACCTCTTGGCACTCAGTGTTATCTGTGGATTTTATAAACAGATTTCCTATTCTGTCACTGATGTTGTTATTGAAAGTATTGATTGGTATTGGAAGAAATAATCACACCTTTGCAGAATTTAGTCAGTACTAAATGCTATCCACTGCTGTCTGACCTTAATTTCTATGATCACTTTTATTCTTGCTTAATCCCATCTTCCATTTGGAGACCAATGTTGTCTAAACTTGTTTGTGAAAATGTCACATAAGGCAGCGTGAAAAGCCTTACTGTGGCTAAGATGCATTATTACATCTACAGCTTTTTCCCTATTTGCAAGCCCTGTTGTCCTGTTGTAAAAGAAGATTAGATTGCTTTGACATACTTTGTTCTTGAGAAATTTAGCTTTGTGTTATCTATCTCCATATTGTCATCACAGGTACTTACAAATAATTTGATTGGTTGTGGTTTTCAGGGAATTGAGCTCTACCTGTCTGGTCTGTGATTTGCTGGCTTGTTCCTCTGTGAAAGATATACCTTGTGTTTGCCCTTCAGCACGTTTGTCCTCTGTGAGCTTTCAAAGAAAACTGCTAATGGCTTTGAGATTGCTTCAGCCCGTGTTTTTATACACTAGGATGAATTTCATCAGGCTTTAATTTCAGCAGATGATTTAAAGATGCTCTGTTTATGTACATATTCTCTACCTTATTCTTTCCCTATTCTCATCTGAGATTTTACCCCTTTGTTGCCACAGTTAATTTTGTTTGCTGCTTGACTGCAGCTGAAACACAAGAAGTGTTAGCTCTTTAACCTCCTCAACATCATCCTTTCTGCTTTTATACTGTGGCAAGGTGCCATGCTCCTCAAGTTTCCTCTGTAACCTAAACATTTCTTTGTTATCCTTTGTATTCTTTTCTGTTCCTATTACAGTTTCATCGTGAGTTTCTCTGACTTTGTCATCATATAGTTGTGCTTGCTTTTTCTTTGTATTGGTCCCCTTCATCTGACTTAGCCATTATTTTCTATATGCTTCCTTTGGTTAAGGCAAGTTGGTTTCTTACTAGATTCCCTGTTCTGCCTGCACACTGGAATAGTTTTTGCTTCTGTTCTTAATGCTGGGGGGTGTGTGTGTGCGCGCGCTGTTTTGGTTTTTCTTGTTTCTTTTTTTTGTCTTAAGAACTGCTTTTTAGATGGTCAACCCAAAGATACACAGTCCTTGACTGTGGTTTACAGCAAATGCTTACAGAAAATAGATAAGAAGGAGGACAGTTGTTGAAAGATGAGAAACACAAAAATGCTCTCTCCTTATCTTGTTTTTTATTTTGACCTGTCTCCTAGTAAATCCTATCCGCCCTTCTTTGAACTTGGCCTTGTTGGAATTTTCACAGCAGTGTCTTTATTCCTGCGATAACATGCTTAATCACTTTGGGTTTTGAATGCTAAATAGTTGTAGCTGTGAGTTCAGTAGACAGTATTTTCTCTGAAAAGTACCTGATAGTCTTTTTGGGGAAAAGGTGGGTGTACACTTGACAAAAAAGTAACAAATACATGGCAAATTTATGGCCATTTTTGGAAATAGAATAGCCAAAGCTTAACTTCAAAAGCAGTTTACTCAACTTCTGAAAAGCTTTTTTTGTCATCTAGTAGGTAGAATATACTTGTTTTGGTGCTGTTAGTAGCCCTTCTTAAAGGTCTCATCCTGATCTTCATCCCCCTAAAAGCAAATTATTGTGGAGGGTGAGTGCTGCCATGTCTACACTGCTCAATGGAGCATCAGCAAAAGGATTGGGATTCTGGTAAACTAACAGAAAGAAGAATGTGGATAAGAAGTGGAAATGAAGAATAGGAACAAAGGAAACAAAAAGTTCAGTCTAATCAGTCTGTAGCTGCACAAAAATAGAAGTAATTGCATAAAGCCTGATTTTCATACTTGAGATGCTGTCTGTTTATGTGTAGTAGTAATTTGAAAGTCTGCATTCACTGTAGCATAAGAATTCCGATGTGCTACAGCTTTATCTTAAGTAGCCATCTGTAATTACCACTGTTGCCTTAGAAATAGCAAGATTGGTGTCATTCCTATAGATAACTTTAATAAAACTTCAGGGGTTAATTTTCCAGTTTATAAATTGAAGGAAAGAAAAGAAAGCTTTGTAACTGACTTTAATGTTATCCTCTTTTTTCCTAAAGGCTTTTGATAGAGAGGGTGACCCTATAAGATACCTCATTCAGAATGGAGATCCTCAACAAGTTTTTAATCTCTCTCAAAGGTAAGTGGAAAACCCTTAGAAAATAGACTTTAACTTTTCAGTCAAGTGAATATGTGGGCTGAGAGCAAAAGAAAAGATGTGTAATCAGACATATTCAGCTGTTCCTTAGATTGGCTCTTAGATGTTAATGAGAGCTCTGTGAATGATACTCTGGAGTTTTTCACAGGGGACTATTTATTTATTTTAAACACTTTAGTAGGTAAAACTCACTGAGGTGGAAACATTCTATTTGAAAGAGTGACCAGGGATTAATTAAAAATCTTATACTTGTCAGCTCTTGACTAATGACAGGGACAATTTTTGCGTTAGTTTCCTGCCTTCAAGCATTTTAGTCTGTAGTGGAAAGACTTTTGAGCATTGTTTTAAAACCTTTTTTCCTTAAATTGAATACCAACTTAAATAGAGTTAGAAAGAGAAGGGTACGTTATGAAATTTGTAAGCACCAATTAGGTCTGTGCCTGTCCCACCAGCACCTTTATTTTACCCAAGCAGCTATTATTTACACTCCAAAGTATCTTCCTTCTTTGCAGGAAGAAGGGAGCTGACTTCCCATGGTAGATGATGGGACAAGAGTAACCTGAGGCTTATTTGTTCACGGTGCAGGTATAACTGCAAAAAAATTGTTATAATTCAGTGTGAGGGAGAGATTGTACTGAAACTGGCCTGTACCTTCCGAGTAAGCTCTAGGTTACCTGCTGTGATAAATCTCACATATACGGAATATCAAATCACATATGAAACAATGTGAAAAAAGCCTTAAAGATCCCAAGAGATGCTGATGCTGTTATCCACCAAGATTGATGGGCCCTCTAATAATAAAGACTTGTCAGGCAAGGAAAGGGACAGCTTAGAGGGGACTATTTCATCGAGGTGGCAAGAGCAGGAAATTATGTTGGGCTGCTGGCTTTATTCATTGCTTACGGCTGGAGTTTTCAGTGCGAATCAGGGAAAGTGTGCTTTGTTCATCAGCTCAGAGGGAGCGCTAGGAGTCATAGCTCCAGCAGAGTGCAGATTTATAGGGTTTTCTGCACAAGCGATGCTAGCAATTCTCTCCTTAACATAGAGAAACTTGGTCTGACCCACTCTGTGACCTTTGGAACTTGAATAATGAGGAGTGTACCTGGCTACATGAGAGATGCTCCGACGGGGGATTGCTCAGTGGGTAGTTGTTTTGTATAGTTTGTGCTTATCCAGCGCTGTTCGCATCGCACCATAAAAATCCTGATAGTTCTCTGTACCAGGGAGACTTAAAAAATGTGTGCAAATTCAGGCCAACTTCTGGCCTGCGAAACCTGTGGTGTGAAGGTATTCTAGAAGTTGGATCCTAAGCAGCTCCTGTATTGTCCAGCTTTGGATGTAAACAGTGTGGCGATACCCAGCAGTCAAGCTGTTAAAGGTGGCATGTGAATTCACAGCTGTGAATTCAGTCTGAAAACAAGAGATCTCTGGTGTGCTCTCTGAAGGCTGCAGGCACAGCACACCCCTATGTGTCCATGGGCAGTGTTGCAGCACTTGCAGGTGTCACCTCCCAGGGCCTGTCAGGGGTGGCTGGGAGTCCTCCTCCATCCCACCCGGCCTCTGGGGCCCATCATGGGCAGCCTGACACCCCCCTGACACACACCCCTCAGCCTCACATCCCCCCGATACGTGTCTGAGCATCACAGCACATCGAGGGTTTCAGCACAAACTCAGGCGTGCGTTTGTCTCTTTGATCTGTTGCCTCTTGGTAAAAAGGAGAGCTCTTTGAAGTGTTTTCTCCTTCCCGCTTTCCTTGCATCTGTTTTCTTGGAAATTGTTTGTGCAAAGTTTTCTTCAGCATTTTGCATGTTTTTTCTAGATGCTGAAGTGTCTTGATAGGAGATTAAAGTAGGTTTAATATTAAACAAAGCCTATAGTTAATGTGAGTGGCATATTAAGGCTACAGGAATTTATCTCAATGTTACATAAATACATTTTTAGATACTTTACGGCCAAGGCAGAGACCGTGAACATCATTCTCTCCCTTCCTTTTTCTCATCTGGATTATTTTCTTGCATCCTGGAGCATGTCAGTTAGTCCCTGTGTAATTACCAACTGGCAACATCAGTACTGAATATTACCAGTTTTACATCTACTGACTAGATCTCTTTTGTCCTCAATCTGAGGGCTGCGAGATGGTTTTTTTCCTTCTTCTTTGGCAATATGACCTGAGCAGGATCTGTAGTAATTTGGTACCTCCTTCTGTTCCCCAGGAAAAGAAATGATTAAAAGCTGGGGTATTAAATGAACGTGAGTACATCTGAATCCTTGAGTAAAACACAGGAGTTTTTATAAATTAGCCTGTCTCTTGCATGATGTTCCTCTATTGAAATGGAGGCCGTAGATTGCAATTGTTCAAATGGTAGGAAGGAGGAGATAAAAAAAAGCGATACGATAGTGCAGAAATATTGGAAAAATTTAAATGGATACATGCAGCTAAAGGTCAGTGTTAGCAAAGCAGTATTTGTTGTCAGTATTTTATTCTTAGCTCTCCTTTGATTTCTTTTTTTTGTGTGTGTGAATTAATACTTTACCACATAAATGTTTTATGTTTTATTCACAGTTCCTTTCCTAAAAAATTCTTCTGTTCATATTTTATTGCAGTGTCTTGAACAAATGCTGAAAAATATATATGATCTATTATGATAGCCAAGTGATTTGCAGAAACACCTGGAAATAAGAGAACTGTTAAAATACAGAGCATGGTTTAGTATTTCATGTCAGTCAATAATATACCTGACTTTCCTACAGCCCTCAAAGGAAGTTAATGCCTTTCTCAGTAGCATCACTACTGTTTCAATGTCTGCTACTTATAAATTATAAAAAGTTTAGTTTAAAATTTAAATGGTCTTTAGTAATATAACAATAATATTAATTGAGCTCAGCTGACTATTCCTTAGCAGAAGACAATACATGAGACTGGAAGCAAAAATGAGATATGCAGTGTTATTAATTTGTCACACACAAATTACAGGATAGGTTGCTGGAAATCCCACCACTTTTACGCTCATTTCCTTCTTGTGGGCCATGTATGTATGTAAAGCTAAGAATTTACTGTTAGTCTAATTAAAGTCTTTATAGTCTAATTGAATGATTATTAGTTGTCCAGTTATGATACTAATGCAAATAGCTAAAATTGCAAATATATGCATGTTTTAGTATGTGTGTATGTATATATATGTAAATATAAAATATGCATAATGCAATTTATTTTATGTATATGTGTAATTTTAACCTTCATATATGTATAATCTTATATACGTATACATACACATGTATTTTAATGATACATAGCTATATACATTTATTTATAGCTATATATAGCGCTACATATATTTACATTACTATATATATGACTATATAAAAAAAAGTGTATAAATATATACACAAAATTTCTAAGGTCTGACCTTTGCTCTGGTGTTATGCTTTACCCTTTCACTTGCTGTTTGGGGCCCTCAGGGCAATAATTTCCTCTGGAGCAGGGGTCTATGTTGAGTCTTCAGCAGCTGAAGTCCTGCCCTGGGAGGAGGGGTATGATGCAGACTGTTTCATTTTCCTCACTCTAGGATCCATTTTGAGTCATTTTTATTTGTTAACATGCTCTACGCCACTCTTTTTTTCCCCATCTGTGTGCAAGTCTATCTTACATCTGAACTTACTGCATGTGGTGTGTTTTACATATGTGGCTACTTGTTTATTGTTCCCTTTGTGACCCCAAACTGGTTTTGGGCAGCTCCTAAGGTTGCGTTTCTTTCTCAGCAGTAGGCACTGGTGAGGTGTTTGTAGCCCAGGGGCTCTGGTGTCATCCTGTGCCTGAACTTTCACTGCACTAGAGGCCATGCCTTTACTGATCCGTACATAGTTCGCTCTCCGCACAATAACCACGTTATAGCTATCTATTAGTTACAACAAATATATATATATATAAAAATAGGCCAAACGCTACACAATTGTAGAAAAGTGAGCAAAAGTTAAACCAACATTGGAATCAGGTACTTGCTCATTAGATAATTGCTGTTTAAAGCTAAAACTAACCTCTGAGCAGGCCAAGGCAGGTCCATGCAAAGAAGCATGACAGGTCCTGACGCCCTGTTGTAGCTTGGCACAACGCTTGTGGCTTGGAACAAGACATGTCAGCTCCATATTTACTGAGTTACAAAGCTACACGCAATATTTGTGTCTCCCATTGGTTTTTACCAATCTCCAGGAAGTATTTTAAGTACAATGAAGTTGCTAGCTTTTCCTTATTTGAGGAAGCAAAACATGACATGTGTCTATGTTTTAGTTATGTAGCAATGAGGCAGATTGAATGTAGCATTTCATGAAATATTCTTTTCTTTGCTGAGCTTGGATGTTATTTTACCTACCAAACTTTCAATCCTAGGTGAGAGTTATGCTCCCACTTGCTGTTTCCACCTATTTCTGTATTATTTATTTGAGGAAACTGCTCACAGTAACAGCTTGCCAGTAAGTGTTGGTATTTGTCTCTGCTGGAAACAATGTTGGAAAAAGTCTTGGCCTGGAACCAGTTTGTTGAGGTCTCCTCTGGGAGTGAGAAGTTACAGCAGAAACTCTGCAGAAATTTGTAATCTCAAAGGGAAATAACATCATTATCATTGGATTGGATATAATCACTTGGATTATATACATCTGAGTGTTCTGAAGAATTACAGCTAATGAGACCTTATAGTTTGGTGGGACTTTTCAGTTTTGTTTAGTTTGGGTTTGGCTTTTTTTGTTTGTTTTAGTAAGACCTCTTTCTGAGCAAGTAGCTGTTTAGGTTCTTAGGTTATGAACGTAAAATGTAAGCTCAACCCGTAAAGATTATACTTGTGCCTGACAAATGCTTTTGTCTGATATGCCCATTAGAAATGGAATAACATATGGAAAGTCACAGAATGCCAAGATCTCAGCCCTTGTGGATTTTGCACCACAAAATCATGTGCTGTTATACTTTTCTTAAAATGTTAGAAGCCGACTGTGACATTTTTAGAGGAGTTTCATGGGAAGAGCTGCTTAGCTGTGCAACAAAAGGATAAATATCATCCTGGATCTGTGTTTACTGGTGCATATTTATTAAATAGCCTGTGAATTGGGTGGCATGTGAGATCTCAATTTGCTACGTACTTGACTATGTTCCAGTAGGCATAAAAAACCTGTAAATGAAATGCAGAGCTTTAGGGCTGGTCACAAAAGTACCATTTTTGCCAGTTCAGTTAGGCAGAGTTTAGCTTGCTTAGACAGGATTGTCAACCCAATGGTACTTTTCTCATGCTTCCTAATACAAAAGTAATGAGTTCATAGTGGGATCTTGTCTCTGTGTTGCTACATCACACCTCCAGGTGGCTTCTAGACTTCTGCATGAGGAAATTAGATCATCCTAGAGACAAAATCTAGGTTGTTTTATTTGTCAGCAGTTACAGGAATTTGCAATGCTTTCAAACAGCATTTCTGTAAAATTTTTTGGTTTATTTTTTGCCTATGTGGCTTCCAAATAGCCCTTCATTCCTTGTCTTTTGTTAAACAAGCATCAATAATCACAACATCCTGAATCAGGTTCCATAATAGTTGTGCCTATGTTAATATTTTATTATTAGGGAATATGGTATATCTGTGCTTGCACTGAAAGGGCATTAGCTCATTGCAGCACTTTTACTGCAGTCACACAACATGCAAGTTAGTAGCCTTCCCCTGTAAAGCCCTGGGGCGGCTCATACTTAAGACTGTGCGTGTTGTATTCCCAGAGTTCACTGCCACAATCCTGTCAGGGATATTGGGACTCCTCTGTGATTAATAGACTGCTTGTGATTCTCTCTTCTCATGTATTATAGCAGTGCAGCTTTCTAAAAAAATGAGGGTCCTGTGTTCAGTGTAGGTCTATCTTTTGTATAATCCTATTGATCACTAGGTTGCTATTTTAATCCTAAATTATGCATGTATCGAAGCAGAAAGCATTAGAAATTGGCTAATCGTTTTTATTAGCCTTTACCTACACAAAACATGCTTTCAGTTGTAATAAAGCCTAAAAGCTTATTAACTTACTTAAAGGGAAACATTTGTGTAACGCAAAGTAGTGGAACAGAAGTGCTTGTAGATATCTTAAAACTGTTGTGATAACATTTTATGTTTTTGTTTTATTACTAGTTCTGGACTGCTAGCCTTAGGAAAGCCCTTGGACAGAGAAAGCACTGATCGCTATATTCTGATTGTTACAGCCTCGGATGGCAGACCAGATGGGGTGAGTTTCCTGTGAAAGTTTAAGAAAATGGGCTGTTATGGTATGTAGTTAGGCACTTAAAGTAGTCTAATTGTAGTAGCTTTTATACGGGTCTTGATCAAATATATCTATATTCTGCAACAATTTTCCTTTATCCCCAAAAGGTTTGTGTCAATAAAGCCTGTGTATCACTGGGGTAATGTCCTTTGATCTTGAAACAAAGTGACTTTGCTGCTACTTCTGCCTTTTTGTTATTCTTCAACAAGAACCAATGCAGTCAAGGTTTTGCGTTATTCAGATATGTGCATCTTCTTACTCTTTCTTCTCCGTGCTATTAAATAACCAGTCTTTCTACTTACCTTCTCCTAAAGATCAGTTATGTGGGCAGCTATATTATTGATTTGTACTTCATTGAGTCAAATGCACTGAACTTTTTTCAGAATTGACAGGTGAAAGCACTGTCCAGCTTCAAATTTTTTATGCTCTCAGGAAATACCTGGAAAAATGTCCATGCCACTTCTCTTAAAAAAAACCAAACTTTTTTATTGGGAGGTATTTCTAAGTCTTCTATGTTTGCATTGATTAGGCATGCAGTGACCCTGCAATCAAACCAACAAACTACTCACATTTGTGTTTAGTATAACAAAATTGTGATTTTTCAATCTCCATATTAAAAAATTGAGGGCTATTTAAGGATATGTATTTATTTGTCAAGCAAAGGCAATGGAATTAGTTTTTCTAAAAGTTTCCAGCAATCCCAACACAGGGGATTTACCACAGTTGGATTGCGCAAGGTACACAGGAATGCAGCAGTTCTGCTGTGGACTTGTGCCACAGAGGAGAGGTGTCTATGTATCTGACCTTAAAATTACAGTGTATAAGGAGAGATCTACAATAATATATCCACATTATCTGGGCTATTCTAGGAGGCAGCGTTCAACCGTGAGGTTGAAACAGAGAAATCTTGGACAGTTTGCTAAGGAGCGATCATGAAAGCTCTGTGATGTGGACCCTTGCCCACCCTGTCTTCACTGCAGCAGAAGAAAATCTTATGTATTATTTGTGACATGCTTTTTTCCCTATTTTAGCTTTTTCAGCTTATAAGGTTTGCCTTCCTGCTCAGTATTTACTCAAAGTTTTTTTCCCAAAGTATTGACAAAGTTTTAGAGCCTTTATACAATTCTCTGGCAATACGGAGTAACTACAACAGAGCCCACACCTTTTCCATTAAAAATCTGGTTACAGTTATCCTTAGTAATTCATCTTAATGTTTGTAATTTTGTTACTTGTGAACTACTCTCCATTCTTGATAGCTATGAGTTCAATTGTTTTCATCTCTAACTTCCAGCTGTGAAATCTGGAGATTTTAATAAGAGACTTGCCTTCTGTTTCAGACTATGCTATACTGCTGAAATACTATCTGGGGCATAGAAAGGCTACTGAAAAGATATTTCCTCTTCCTTTCGTCTGGAGTTTCATTCTCTTTGTCCTGCAACTTAACTGGACATCTGATCCGTTTTAACACTCAGAAGAGAATAGTTGCTTTTTTAATCGAAATCTAGTTAATCATGGCATGCTGCTTAACATAAAATAGTTGTGTGTGAGGTGAGATATGGTTTTTGAAGCTCAACTGTGTAAAAACCACCAAAAATAAACTGTGGAGGACTTCATTAGTATCGTCTCTGAATGATGCTGATGTAGGGTTGACTACCTGTTGCAGCAGAAGTCATTGATACTTAAGTCTGTGAACAGTTCAGTAGCTAGGCTGGAGCAAGTAGCAGCCATGTTGTTGGGAAAATGGACTGTCCTTTTATTCTTCATGCATTGCCTAGCCCAGTGAAGACAGGGCTAGAGCTGTGGTAATACAAATAAGAACAGTAGCATTCTCAAAAGTAATGGGAATGATATGCAAATTTCAAGGATTTTTTTATTGGGGGTATTTTTTTAGAGAAAATATCAAGAGTATCCCAGAAGGAAACCAAATAATTAGAGGCCAAAAAACTGTTGTAACGTCAATGAAAGGTATTTGTGATTTCCCAGCGCTGGCATAAAACTCATCATTTTTTAATAAACATAACAGTTCTTACTAATACAGCAGCCACTTGACAGGCAGAAAGACGAGTGAAACAGCAGCAGGTTGCTTGACTCTTTGGTACTGAATGCTCTTGATGGATGGTGTAATCTTGTTGCTATAGCAACAACAACATACACTTTAAAAAAAAAAAATCCACTCCCCTGCTATCTCATTATCTGCTTTCCTCCCTCAATACCATATGTTTTTTTTCCTGGAGATTTGTATCTGCAGGTGTGTGTGTTAATTATTCTCACAGTGAAATGTGGTCACACTTTCTAGCTTGTGTGTGTTCTCTTTACTGCTGCTTGGTTTGGGGTCTTCATCACTGTCTCTTAGCTGGCTGTAGCTGTTTTCTTCTGTTATGATACAGTGGTGGGGCACCTTTCTTAAAGTTGTCCAGCAGTATGGCTTACTTCACAAGCTGACTCATCTGCTCTTGAACCCTAAGCTTCTGGTGACAGTACATGAAGCGAAAGGGTTAGGAGTTGTCTGGGCTTCTGCCAGTATCACAAATGAGGCTGTATAAGTTTCTTGGCTTTTACTTTACAAACAAATAGATGAAACACGGCAGCTCAGCCCATTAAATCTCCATGCCTTTTCCATGCCAGGAAACAGTGGTTTTGACTAATTTGCCAGGCTTCCCTGTGCCATTGCACAATTTATTTGATTTGCAGCTCTTTGGACTTAACTCTCTGCTATTTGCCAGGCTCCTGCTGGGTCAGGGACTCATTTAAAGTTGCTAGCTGGTAACATGGCAAACTGCTCTAAGGACATGGATGCTTGTTCCAACAAGTCGGTGAAATTTCATGGAGGACCTTTTCTTTTTAACTAGTTTATATCAGAAAGCAATGGTGTCTCTTTAGGATAAAAAAATATTCCTGCAATTGCAGAACTACTGCACCGCAAACTAATTCACCTGCTGCTTGTCATCAAGGTTTGGTTTTTTGAACAATTCTGTTAGTGCCTACAGAAAATGGGCTATCTGATTGAAGAACTTGTTTCACTTTCCCTAAAATCACAAAGTTAATTCCACAGGCAGGTGCAACTTAATTTAAATGACATTAACATATTTTAGCTAGTAACATATTAAAAACTGATTTCTTCCCATCCAACAGTGGGCTTTTTGAAATTAGCTATTAGAGTCAAATATACTTAAAGTCAGCCTTTGTATTCTATACAGCCTGTTCTGTATTTGCTTGTTTCTTTAAAATTGGAAAGAAATTTACAGGGAAAAGACTTTATTACTGTATTTTAGGGGGGAGGGGGGGGAGTTGTTGTCAGTTTTTTTAAACTAGAAATTTCCTCTTCAGTTACAACATGAAAATTTGGCATTTCTACGTTTTTGTAGTTGGGGTTTATGAACAACAGTCATAAGATCACACAGTAATTCAGGTTGCATGGGATCTCAAAAGGTGATGTAGGTTGAGCCTGTTCCTCAAGCACGGTCAGCTATGGTTGCACTGACAGTCTAACTGTGGAGCAGGTTATTTAATTCATAGCCTTCAAGTATAAAGAAGCATAAAAAGCCATGTTAGTGCCCTTACAGAGTAAAAAAAAAAAATTATTGATGTTTCAAACTTATCTGAGAAAGTTCAGTCTTTGTAATTTCAGCCAGTGAATTTGCTTCAGAAATTGTGAACGGTACTCAAGGCATTTCAATATCAATATTTTTCTGCTAAATTTTGTTGTAAACAAAGAATTTTAGCCATTGTAACATAGGTTTCAAAGGGACACAACTTCAGCTTATTTATTTTTAAATAATAGTGTATAAAATACTGCTTTTTAGATGGAATACTTCAGATGGGAAATGTTGCTATGCTTTGAAATTGTTGAATCTTTCAGAAAGAAATGTATCCCATGCTGCTTTAAAAGTTGTCTGTCTCAGGGTGATGACTCTTGTTTGTTCAACGTTGTTCTCATAAAACTAAGAATGTTTTTCTCCATAGAGATAAGTAAGGCTTGCTAGGTGGGTGAAGCCTGTATTTCAGTGTTGCATCAGCAGTCTCTGGGGTCGAAGCAAACAGGGCCAGAAAAATTCATCATCTCCCCTACCTTTAATACTGGTCCAGTTCATGCACTGATTGCCATCTCCAGCACAGACAGGGTCTTCTTTGGCCCAGGGAGACATGCCAAAATGGATCTTTCTTTCCACTTTTTGTATCTCCAGGAGTTTGGAGGTCAACACATAGGGCAGCAGGACACTTCCCACATGGGATCACACTTCTGCTTGGGGTACAGCAGCGCCAGTGCCAGCACCAGTCTCTTGGGGAGCAACGTTTCCTTCAGGTGCTTTTCCCATAATCATGGTGGTGCAAATCATAAACCCACAAGTTACTGGATTCCTGATCTTCTAGGGACTGAAACTCTTGCCCTTGTAGGTGCAACCAAGCCAGGCCAGCACTGCATGCCCTGCCTGCTCCACTCTGCTGTAAACCCTATGGGATATTGGACTAGTACACAGTATACGATATGATATTGGCCATCCTTTTGATCCCCAATGTTCTCTAGAGAAAACTAACTGTTCTCCATCATCATCTATGAAGTCCATTGAACACATTTTTGCATTTGAAAAGTCTGTGGTCCCACACACCTTAAATTTTTGGTGTTTTAATGGTACTTTTTTTTCCTGCTCCTTTTTCTGTGTCATTAATAAAGGATCTAAGAGACTTTTAACAGTGTTACTGTGGCACTAAGTAGTTGAGGTTTCTGTATTCTAAGACCCAAGGCTTATTTAACTGCCTAATGTTGTGTGGTGATAGTCATGTTGACACCTTTTGACTTTTGGGGACTGCTTATTCCATCAAAATTAATACAGAGCTACTTATGCCTTCAACAAGCAATATAGCTTTTCATTTAGCGGTGTGGCCTGGCTGGCACATTTTCATCACTTTTGCATGCCTTATAATGCTCTTGATTATTTAAAATGCTCAACTACGCTTGCCAAATTATTGTTGCTCTGAGTTATAACCTGGAGCATTAACAGGCTTGTGGTTTTTCTCTGATCTTGGAATAACATGACCTACCACCCAGCACTGTTAACAGTATGACACAACAAACAATTAAGTATGCATTAATTGAGTAGTCAGGAAAATATTTTTATTTCCCTAGTAAAGAGACTTGGTCGTAGATGGGCAAAAGAATGACATGCAAATGAAAAAATACATCAAGCTCAAATTGTTTTCACAAATTGTGGTGCATTTGGATGGGATTTCAAGGCAAGAATTCACATCTTTGCATTTCAGAGGGAGAAGTTAGAAACAAATATGCATGACTTGTTAGAAGAAAGAAAAAGCCTTCTGTGCTATTTATTTTTGGCTTGTGTGAATGTGTATGTGTCTGTTCATTTATATAGATAAAACAGGAAGCTTCGTTGTATTGTCTTAGTGTGTATTGTGTGATTTAAGCAGAATTCAAATGTCCAAATACAAATGTCTAGTCCTGAAAATATTCACCCAGCACTTCAGAAGTGTGTTTCTGCCCAAGTCTTGGCAAAACAGACCAGCTCAGTGCCTAGTTTACAAAGCCATTTGTGACTTAGTGATTAGGTATTCCTTCAAAATTGTCAGTCATCCAAGGGGGTGCTCCCAACCCTCCCAGGCAGCTGCAGCCTGCCTTTTTAATGTGGCTGAAGGAGAGCAACAACATTGATGTCCCTCCTCACAGTCGCTTTGTGGTACTCAGAAAATACTGACAGGGTTCAGATTCTTTTGTATGTCTTAGAAGACTCAACCGCTAGGCCGCTAAACTACTTTGGAAGTCCAAAAGAAGCTGTTGTCCATCCGCTGTTTTGAAGTTCAAGGTATAGTCTGAGATTCGCTGGATGGGAAAGATTAGAGGCTACCTAGCTCTGGGAGGGTTTCTCTGAAAGACATGAATCCAAGATCTTGCCCGTTAATCTCAGACTGCGCCCATTTCTTCTGCAATGAACGCTTCATGAAAAAATTGGAATAATTTTAGCATTGCAGACCCCAAAACTGGTTTGGGGCCATGTTTCCTGAGGAGACAGAAGCAAGGTACCATCAGGCGACCCTTAGAAAGACATCCGAGAGAACTGTTTTCTCGGTGGTCTGGGCTGGCCCAGAGCAGCTGGGTGCCAAATGCAGGGATAGAATTGGCATTTTGGAGACATTTAAAGTCATTTTTTTTCGTGCTTTCTATATGTTGTTCTAGGTGCCCACCACCGGACTCCAAATTCCACTCTGATGTCTGATGCATAAAAGGGAGACACTGTAAATGTTTAACCTTTAAGCGTGGCTAAAACGTTCATGGATTTGCACTGTACTTGGTACAGGAGCTTAAATCAGTGGGGCTTAGAATTGAGAAACTCTGAAAAATCATGTTCCTCGCTACAGTATGCAGAAGTATGCTTGTAGAAGGTCACGGTAGTCTCTCTGCCACAACAATGCCCTCAGAAGGGCCAACAGTTGAAAACTGGTGTTTGCTCACCTTATGATCTAGCTAAATAATTGCCACAGGCTGTAAATGAAAGTAGAATAAATACCATTGTATTCTTGATCCTAGACAAAGATGTGTCGGAGCAGGGCAACCTAATAGTCTCTCTGTCCCAGGGGCCCTGAGGTATACTGGTGTGCTTTGTGTAGACACAGGTACCATGCTATATTCCTCCTTACTGTCTCGATCTTGATTGGAGCAGACCAACATTTCAAGAGGGTATTAATCCACTGAGTGAACCATGAGTAGCCTTGTTTCAGTGCATTGTGTTTCATTATGTAAGTTAGACATGGCTATTTCAGTCATCTTAGAAGATCATTAATAAAGTAGAGCATCTATCTCCCATGACACTTGAGTTAATTACCTTCCTTAGAGCAAACAGGTAGCACTAAATCAAGGTAATTTAGACAAAGATTTACTACTTGAATAACATACAGAGAATTAATTAATTACAATAAATTTTTTGTTACTCTGGTAAGTATTACCTGTATCTGCTCCATATCAGTTCCATTATCTAGCAAGAATAAAGCATGCACACCTCTTTCAGTAAATAATCACTGAACAGAGATTTTGTGTACAAAAAGGCTTGTATTGAAAACGGCTTCTACTTAACTGACCTTTTTGTAATCAGTAAAACAAGGTTGCAAAAAAAAAAAAAAAGAATTAATGGAATCTGTTCATACTGTGGAACTTTAATAGTGTCTTAATATAGCACATTTATTTTGATCTGTTGGTGCAGTGGGAAGGAATAGTTCTTAAATATATGAAAAGGAACAATATAAAGAGATAAATTATATTATACCTCTTCCTCTAAAGAGCAACTCCTCAAGTTACTTTCTTTTCAACAATGCAAGCTGTAACTAAAGAGAAACACTGCTGATTACTATTTTCCTGACAAGTTATGTACTTCGTGTGAGAGCCTTAAAAATCTCAGCTGATCTGTAAATTTCAGTTTGCATGAGAAGAATTGTCCAGCTTGATTTCCTCTTTTGTGAGAGAAGGCTTTTCTCTGTGCAGGAGCTCTTTTATTAGGGTGAGATTTAGGAGACTCCCAAACTTCCAGTGTTTGTGCAACTTGTCTGCTTGCATTGCGTGGATGGTATTCCCCATAAAGTTTTTGATTACAAATGCTAACAAGGAAGTGGTGATTTAAGTAATCCTCATAAAGAAATAGATTGATCACAGTTTTCAGTCAAAGATTTTGGGCAGATTGTAATTCTGTTTTGAAAGACGACTTTAATTATTTTAAGGTGAGAAACAGTTCTGCACTAAGGATTATTGAAGCGTTTTGTATCCCATAATAAATAAGCTTAAGTAGAACTGTGTTAAAATAGGTCTTGCAGCAGAGTTCACAATAACAGTAATGTGTAGTGTAAGATTGACTATACATTATGTTACTGTGTATATTCAGTAATACCACAGTCATGACAGTAAATACCATGGTCATGAATTCTTGTTAGACTGGAAAACATAAGTTGGGCAGACTGTTTTTCAGCCAGCACTGTACCTGCAAAGTTAGAGAGCCCAAGAGCAGACACGCAAAGCTCCTTGCCCTGAACCCCTCTGTAGCTGAGCGTGCCTTTCAGACAGATTTTGCAGGTTAGCAGGAACCTCTGTTCTTTTATAACAGCAGTGAAGTCTCCAGTTCTAAGTAAATAGATAACCTGTGCAAGAAGGCTAGGAGAATTGCAGCTGAAGGCTCTGGCAGCCCTCGTTCCTCACCTGTTTTGAAGTTCTTGGGTTTGGTTTATGATATAAAGACATTGGTAGACATGCCACAGCTTCATCCATTTGTGAATAAGACACTGAATCCTGAGCTTTTAGTTTAGATGCAGACCCATTTTTCCACAGTTTTGTCTCTGCCAGGCTGCATGACACACGTAGCCTACAATGGACGTTAGCCTCCAAGTATATTAGGTGATGTGTAGCACACAGTATGCTCTAAATTTGGGTGGTTTAGCCTGAGCTATATACCTTGGGATATAAGCTACCAGCTACTACTGCTGGTTCATCCCATAGAAACAGTAATGTTTCATTCCTGTGATATTGCGATCTGCTTGGACAGCAGATCAGAACTCTTTCTCTTTCACAAATGGTTGGAGCCCTGGCTGTTACATGGCCGGTCACTGGCATAACAGTTGAGACCTATCCCATCAGTCCCATGTGTTTGTCAAGGCCATTTCTTGAATGTAATGATTTTCTCTTAATTTCCCGCAGAAGTTCTCATCTTCTCTATTTTCTTTCTGGGTTCACGAGGTTTTAGTTTTGGGGGTTTGCTTTGGGGATTTATTTTCGTGTGTTTGATAGCTTTTCTCTTTGTCTCCTCCCCAGGCTTTTTCTGATCTTTTTTCATTAGTGTACTTATTGACAAGCTCCAGCCTTGTCTTTCCCTTCAACCTCAGTCTCTTCTCTCTCCTAAATTTCTTTGCAGTCCAGCTGGCCATTTCTTCTTTTTAACTTGGAGAGGTGTAGAGGGTCAGTAGATACCGCTTTTAAAGTTCTCATGCCTTACACTGGAAGGAAACAAGGTCTGAAAATACCTGAGGCTTGCAGCCTTGCTGATAGGAACAGAACGGAAAAGAATAACATGCTTCCCCTTCCCCATGGCCCGGTGGACGTTGTTTGTTGTGGTTATGCAGCTTCTGTGCATTCAAAAAGGTTAGTGAACAAGGCCATAACCCGTTGTGCATATTTACCCATCACTTTTTCTGACTTTGGCACTTCATTGTCATCCCCCACTACCAATCAATATTAGATTCCCATTAGCAACACCACTCTTCAGGCTGTCTTTCTCCTGGAGCACTGAACTTGGACAGCATGGCAATTTGCCTGTTATATAGTTTATGTATATTTTATCCTGGTCCTTATCACTGCCAGTATCTTAAGATCTGAGCAGCTGTTTCCCCTGTTTGGTAAAGAATAGCTATTGTTTTGGATATCGTAATTTAAGTGTAGTTTTCTTGAACTGAATATAGATAAGTCCTGATATGTAGATCAGAAGCATGATTTACAGTTTCTTTTTTGACCAAATAAGACCTTGGGCTTTGCCTCAGATCCTATTATTTGCAAACTAGTTATATCTAGAGATGATAGCGTTTGTCTTGGAGTTTGTCTAAATTAATAAACTTGCTTGACATCAGAGCTAGGAGTGTTTCCTCTCCAAGGCACAGAATGCTCTCATCAATTCCCAACTTCAATTTAAATGGCAGGGTACAAATAAAGTAAGTCATAAGTGAAATTTCCTTCAAATTTATCATCCATAACATTTATCAGGGCCTGGCATACTTAGGACAAAAGATACTTGTGGAGGCGATGTAAATGTTACATTTATTGCTTAGGGAAGAATTATATGTGTAAGAACTATTTTAGTGGCCCTAAGAAAGCTATAAATTGCAGCTGTTGATCTTTTGTTTGACTTATGTTTATTATAAAAGAGAAGTAAACACTGTTTGCTTCAGTAATAAATAAGAAATGCCTGATATGAGGCTCTACTACTTTTTTCCCTGCGTGAATTTCCAGTAATAGCTTCAACACTCCTTTCCAAACCATATTTGACAAATCTTTTGTAGAAATGCCTAGTTTTGAAACAGCCAAGGCAGATTCTTACCCTTACTGTATTACCTTGGTATTTGCATGAGGAGTATCCATTCAGTTGATATACAAAACCAGTTGTGAATTAGGTGTGTGTCTCACTACTTTGGGAAACCACTCCAGTTTGTTTAAAGACTTTTAGCAGTAATTAAACATATACCAAGAGCTTTAGCAAAACAGCAGCTCTGTTTCATGAGCGAGTGCTGTTTTACTGTCTCTTTTAGGATGCTCTGCAAAATACGGCAACTTTTCATAATTCCTTAAGATATTTATGAAACTATTTGCTTTTATTCTGAAGTATGTAATGAACAAAATAGCATGTATACAATCAAGGGAGGAAATTAAAAGATTCTAGCTGCAACTGATTTTCTTCAATCATCATCTTTCTCTCTATTTGTTTTCCCCAAGTTTTGCAAGGAAAAATCTGCTTCATGCTGCTGGTAATTCTAAGCATTGATGTAATTTTACTCTGCTATATGCAGGTCACCTTGCAGTGGTACAAGACTAGAGCCAAAGAGGACAGTAATTGTGTAGGGAGCTGGGACATAGGTTCCAGATATATGTTACAGCACTTGAAGTATGAGAACCAGTAAATAAAGAGAAATTAAATCTTTTTTTTGAACCTTGAGGATATGAGATGTCCAATGCAGCTATCTTTTTTTTCCCCACTAACAAAACAAGAAAGCTGGCTTTGCAGAAGTAAATGGGCACCGAGTCTGAACTTGTCTTTAAATATAATTTTTGCTGCTTTGATAGTCCAAGACAAGAATTACTCTTATAGCTCTTCATGTTCTTCATTACTGACTTAAAAATTTTGATGTGATGAGTTGTGACAAAGTTAAAAGCATCACCACCTTTCTGTCTGTGTGCTGGAGGTTTCCTTGGTGGAAGAATTTAAGCTAGTGACACAGAAAATGAAGTGGGGATTACGTGACTGTAGGAACAATCTCAGGCAGCAACTACTAACTGCAGTTGAAAATGGTAATAAGAAATGGTAGGCTTCTCTAATGGTACAAGAAACTGAGCTTCATATGAAATCTAGTGATCCTTTCTCAGTGTGTTTACTTTTATCCTCTCTGCAGTGCACTTTTTATCCCCAAAGCATGCATTCACTACCTGTGGTCCTTCTCGCCTGTTGACTAGTGTGCCAGATAGTTACTTGGCTGCTGTAAGAAAGGGTATGACCCACAGTCTACTTGCTTTCTTATTTTCTGTTCCAGTGACAGACTGAAAAGAGGTTATGGCTAGCCCTGGACATAACTTCTAGGCAATGACTACTTAGTCAATGTGATTTTAGTGTTGCTGGTGACGTTTTACATTATCCACAGGACAGATGATCATGATGTTACCAATACTGCTTGCTCCATGCTGCAGTTCTGAAAAAGCCACTGTAATTTATTCTAGTTGTCTAATAAAGGCTATTTCAGAATAGCATGTCAGTCTTAAGCTTTGGCTTGCAGAGAGCTTAAGCAAATCTTTGGAGCCATCTAATGGGGATATAAAAATGTTGATTTTATTAAATAATCTTTGATTATAGCAGTTTCTGACATTAATGGCAGAACTGCTGCTCTCTGCACCTCAAAGAAATAATGGTAGCCAACTGGCTACCATTTCATGTAAAAGATTGGCATTGCTCCATCAGTGGGATAACAAATGTTTCCTGTATTCAGATGAAATAGCAAGATTTTTGAGTATTCCCATATTCTTTCTCAGTTTCAGTGTTTGTTGTTCCTGATTTAAAGGAAGAGAACACAGGGGCATTGCTAGTAACACAGTTTGTTCTGAATGCTCCTCTTGGTGATCCTGCCACTGAATTCATCTGCTTTTGATAGTTTGCTAAATTGTGACTAATAAAAAAATGAGGATTATTTGAAATATTGGTCTTATTACAGGATCTTACTTTAGTACCCTTGGAAGTTTAGGAAGAACAGAAAATTTAATTTTATAAAATAATTTTCCTGTTTGGCATCCCAATAAAATATTACTCCTTTGCCAAAATATTGCTTTTTTAATTCATAAGTGAAAGTTTAAGTATGACTTGAAACTCAGTAACAACTGGAACACTATTCTGTGTGGCTGTGTTGGCTGGCGGGTAAGGTAGGATGCTTAAGATGAGTAGAATTATTGCCATCAGTTTGAAAAATACTGAAAATTCTCAAATAACGGAAGAGTCGGGAAACAATTCCAAATGTCTCTTCTCCACCTCTCTCTCTCCCTTCTTATAAAATCCCCACAAACTTTCTTTTTTTCTTGCAAAACTAGGCCAAGTAAAAACTCTGCAATGTTTCCAATTCTTGTTAGTCTGGGGGGTTAGTCTGTCCTGGAATCCCTCAGCACCAGTGACAAGTCCTATCCTATGTTACAGAATAACCTATAGAATAACTCAAGAAAGCTTTCACCGTTCACATACACAAGTCAGGCTGGTAGTTGCTTTGTTGCATTTTTCAGGTAACCCCTATGAAATGATGCAAAGGCATCAAAAAGATAAACGTAAAGATGTTCTTATCCAGGGAGTGCTGAAAGCAGGTTCCCAGTACCTGTCTATAATGTGAGCACAGTATAGAAAACTCTTTTGCTTTGTCATGCTGAGATGCTCTCATTTTTGTCCTCATGGGGAGAAGCTATTCCTTATGTCCAGTCTGAACCTCTCTTGTTTCAGTTTACACAAGTTTTCTCTCCTGACACTATCTAAGTATCTAGGTGTGGTCTTCCGAGTGCTGAGCAGAGGGGATAATCTGTTCCTTGGATCTCCAGGCTGGTCCCCTGTCCATACAGCCCATGAGCTGCTGGCCCGTGTTGCTGCCAGGGCAGGCAGCTGCTCCTGCTCCACTCCCTGTTTGCTGACACTCACAGGCCTTGGCTGCAGAGCTGCTCCCAGCTAGGCAGGCCCTGGCCCAGGTCCCTGCAAGGGGCTTGTCCTTCCCAGGGGCAGGACTGGGCATTTGTCCTTGCTGAATTTCATAGGGTTCCTGTTGACCCATTTCTCAGCTGGCCCAGGTCCTTCTGAATGGCAGCTCTGCCCTCCAGCGTACTGACTGTTACCTCTAGTTTGGTGTCTCCTGGAAACTTGAGAGTGTGCTTCATTACTTTCTCTACATTATCGATAAAGATGTTGAAAAGTATGTTAAAATTCATCTTAAAATCCAAGTTATATTAAGCAGAGCTCAGCCTTCACTGCTGCCTCCACTGTCTCAGGTGAAACCTGAGGCTGCTTTGATACTTCAAATGACCCCTTCTAGACTTAATCCAGTATTTCAGTAAACTCTGTATTTCTAATAATATTATAATGAGTGGGTTTCAAGAAGGCTTGAAAAGAAGAAAAGTTCCCTTTTTTGTTCAAGATGTAAAAGTATTGCTGCAGGGTCATGTTGTTAATAGCATGTTTCCAGAGCAGAGAGCTGCTTGCGTTTAGAAAAAACACAGTCATTTAGAAGTGCTCATAAGAGTTACTCATAACGTGTTGCTGTCTTTATCTAAAGTAAGTACGTGAGCCCGGCCGTTAACATGCACTGACGTACAAAAGTTAGACCTGTAAGTAATTCACAGCGGTAATTTTACTTTCAGCGCTTGCTTCAGAAGTTATCAGATGCAAAGGTATGTTTTGGTGGCTGTTCTGAGAGCTGCTGTGGGTTGATTCAGCATCATCAGAAGTAAACAGCCCCAGATTATCAGACACATCCCATTAAAATTATTTTGAATGGAAAAGAAATATTTTCAAAATAAGAACTACTTACTGTCTTAAGCCAATGTTTTTTATGCTATATTTCTCTCAGTTTATTAAATCTAAGAGTTTTTATTACCAGGCATTCTGTGGAATCAAGTTAGCTTCGGAAGATGGATTTACATTCAGTGCACGTCATCAGAGCAAACATTCCGGAGTGTGTTTTGTGTTGACAATGATGCATAAATTGTAAAGTGCATTTTCTTTACATAAATTGAATGCAGAAATGGCAGTTTCAGAAACAATTAGCAAGTAACTGAGCATAAGCAAATATAAGAAGCCAGCCTGAAAGCATCTTCTTGTTTGTTTCAAAATATTCTGTGTTCATTACTTTTTAACTATTAAGTAGTAATTGTATGGCGCTTATTGTTGAACAGACCTGTTTTCTGCATTTGCCTCCATACAAAAACTGTAGAAAAACTCTCACTCTGAAAAAGGTCTGTTGTGCATGGATATTATTTCTGCTACTTGTGTTGTTTGGGATCTGCTCTTTGCCGTGCTGCTATCAAGAGGGATTGCTAAGGAAGCCTGCTAGCACAGGTAGCACCTCCGTGAATACGTGGGACACTGTGCAAATGCACCAGCTGCATTTAAAGCTGTGAAAAGAGGCAGCTGACTCCAATGCTGGTGACTGGGCCACCTGCCAAGTCTGAGGATTTGGAAGGTGAAGGAGATTGACCTGTTACAGGATCTCCCCTGCAGAGAGTAAGTTATCAGATTGAACTGGCAAGGCAGCAATGAAAGCATGACCAAATGCTATTAAGATAGTGAGTACATTAGTTGTCCTTTGCAAGTGCTTTTCCCATGTGGCAGATAGGAGCTTGCCCCTTAATAAAAATTAGACGGTATTCTGCATTTGTTGTGGACAGTTACTGTGGGTACCTATGAGGATGTAAAACTGCTTGAGGTTTGTTACATGGGAGGTACTGCACCAGAAGATTGTTCAGAAAAGGCACACAAAGGTGTGGGTTTATATTCAGACTTTTTTTTGTTTTTAAGGGAGGATGGTTACAGGTTTCTTTATGAAACCTGTGGGGTGCCACATTCTAACAGGTTGGTTAGTCTTGTGCCTAAAGCAAGGGACTTTTTCAGGGGCTACATCTGCACTGTGTAATTGCTGTGACTGTAATGTCATAGAGATTTCCCCCAATGCAGCTTGATGCAAAGTAGTTCAGTATCAGAAGGCATCTAGATACTGCACAGGAAAGCTGATTTAATACACTGTGTTTGATTTTTATGCTGCACTTCACAGTAGCAGTGGCTGCAGCATAGACATCGTTACAAATATTACTGTCACTGGGGGAACAGTACAAAACAGAGTCTGGACAGCCAGCATTAGCAGTCTGCAGCAATAAGGCGTCAGTATTAAACTTCACACGTTTTTCTTTCTAGCATCTATCTCCCTTAGTGTACTTGTCTAACAGGCTGTATTTATAGAATAAGATAATGTTATTTTCTTTTCATATGAACTGAATGAAACACCGAAGGAAGCATTGATAGACTAATGACACCGTGTTATAATACCAGGTTAGCCTGCCCATCCACTGCTCCACCACAGCATCAGCATCAGTTTACACTGCTATTGGTCACGCCAGATAGTAATGCGTCTTGCTCCTGGGGAAGATGCTATAGCCTCCCTGCAATGTCTGTGCCTGTGCTTCTCTGTTCTTGCGATGAAAGGCTTTCCTCGTGTATAATTTCAGTCTTCCCTTACCATGGTTTTTGCCTAGTAGGGCTTCTCTTTTCTCTGGTGGTATGAAGAGTACTGTTCATTCCTTCTCTTTGCAACCCGTGTCACAGACCACAGAAACTTGCGTTATTAGCCTAAGCTCTTCTGTAGTTATATTTATAGGGTATAAAACAAAGGCATGTTTTTGTTGCTCTTGCCACAATGTTTAAATTCATGAGGCTCAAACTGAGGTATTTCACCTCAATGTGAAACTGTTAAACTTGAGAAACAGAGAAGAGATGCCAATGCTTAGGCATATTCTGAAATAACTAACTGCATGAAGTAACTAGTGTTAGCTGATGTTTCTAATATGATCTTAAACTGTAACAAACCTGAAGCTACAGTTCTCAGCAGTACTCGCTGCTGTGCTGGATTTGAATTTATGGAATAAAAGTATCTCTGAAGGTGTTAGCATTTGTTGAATTGATTTAAAATACAATAATGCATTAACTACAATAATGTATTAAATACAATAATGTGATGCTTTGTGTCTAAACACTCAGTATATAGGACCAGTAAAAAGGGATCTGACTCAAGCTGTGAAGATCTGCAAACAAAGTATTTCACTCTCCAGTTGCTTTGATTTGGATAGAAAATTTCAGTAGGAAGCACAGACATATTTTGTGAAAAATTGATGTATGTTAAATATAGTTAATTATGCAGTTCCCACTAGGCACCTCTCTATGTTAAAGTTGATGTGCTAATGCTTAATAACATGTCAGCATGATGTGGGTGAAGGATGATACAGACATCTCTGAGCTAAGGCCAGCTGAGATCACTATGGAGCTGTGGTAGCATGATTGTGCCAGCTAAGAGGCTGACTAATCATTTAAACTAGTCATCACAGTAGCATATTTTGATCAGTAAAATCAGTAATTTCTTTCCAAATTTGTAGTTCTGGCAAATTTTGACATTTCTAGCTTTTTTCCCCACTCAGAATGGAAGATCCTTAAAATACCATATAAGAAAAAACATATCTGATGTCCTTTGTGCATCTCTCATATATTATTCAGTCTCGAGCCTGTTTTGTCTTATAAGAAAAGAAAGGTAAAAATAAACTCTTCAAATGAATAATGCTCCCTGTTTCACAAAAACACGTGAAAAAAATTGATAATCTGTTTACTTCTGATTCTGTACTGGATGGGTCTAATATATAGCAGTAAGGTTGCTGATCAGCTGTCATCTGTGAAATTGTAAAATAAAGATAATTTGTTGATAATGTTATCTTTCTCTGTAGACCTCAACTGCTACTGTTAATATAGTGGTGACGGATGTAAATGACAACGGACCAGTTTTTGATATGTTTCTACCTAAAAACCTGTCTGTACAGGAAGAGGAAGCCAATGCTTTTGTTGGTCAAGTAAGGGTAAGTTATTAACTGTGCAGAGTTAAATTGTTTATTTTATTACCCAAATTATCCAGGCTATTAGGAAAGAGCACAAAATAATTGTAGCTTAGACAAACTCACATCAAAATGTCTTAGGTTTAAATGCAAACTGTCTATTGTCAGATATATTTATGTCAACAAAGTCATCAAAGAATTGATTTCCTTCTTCTCTATGCTTAATAGCTGAAAAGGCTTTTTCATTTAAAAATGGCACATTAAAAAAACTGTTTTTGAAGACATACCACTGTAAAAACTTGCTTATAACAGATTTACAGTGTTACAACATTGTCACCATGTTTTTATACTCTAAGTGATTTCTTTTAAAGTATTTTTCTAACATACTGAACAAGTGACACATATATATATATATATAAAAATTTGTTACACATATAGAAAATTTTAAGGCCACTAAGGGGAAAAACAAACTGATGACTGAAATAATAGATTAACTGTCACAAAAATAGATGGTGCTTGGGGTATTGTTAATTTGAGTGATTTGAAGCTGTGTAAATTTTTATAACATATATGGGTCTTCTGGGCTACCGAATGCAGATTCAGTCACTTGAAGCATACATCACTTTTTTTGGCAAAGTCAGTTTTTCCTAACATCACGTGAAAGAAGAAAGTATGAATTATTTTTTTTCAACTAGTAGTTGAATGTAATGTTTCATATTTTTTTTGGTGATGGGTTAGCACAAAAGTTGGATGCAGTATGAGCTGATAGGTAAAAGATTAATTTGGAAGCACTTTTTTTTCAGGAATTTAGGTGGAAAATTTGCCTTTCTTCCCGGTAGCGACCGTATCAATAGAAAATGGGAGCTCCTTACCTACTGTATTAGCAGTACCTTCAGAAGAAATAGGATGTTTTGGGTAGCATGGGAACCATACTGGGTAGCGTATAACCATACTAACGATGTTTCTTTCCAAATTTATATTATTCAGTAAGACATCCATCAGTGTTTCTTGTCTATCATCTTTCTTGTTAATTTTGTGTTCTTTTTGAGTGGACTTCAGTTGTTTTCTGGTATTTATAAATTGAAAAAATGGTTCTTTGGGATAGGTTTGTGTTTCCTTCCAATTTTGTTACTTTTTTAAGGACTTTTATTTCATTCAAGTTGTATTTTAGGTTTTGTAGGCTTCTTCAGCACAGTTTCATTTGCACTTATACTGAAGTGGTTCTACATATGTCTATGCTCTGCTTGCTGTATAACCTGATATCATTAAAGGTGCGTACTGCTCTGAAGCTGTCCAAGCTCAGGTGTAATCTTCAAGGGAAATAACTTTTGTCAGCATTGATGAAGATTACAGTTTTCCTAAAGCTTAGTTTTGTTACGCTAGACTGAAATATCAGCCATGTCAAAGGCTGTTTTGAAGCCTTGGACATACAGAAATTAGGATCCCTGCAATTAAATCAGTTTCCGTAAATCAGTAAGTTATTGCTTTGGTTTTTGTCATTGTGTTCATCTTATGTGGTCATTTTTCATTTTGCGTCCTAAAATGTACAGATGTGATACTTCACATCAGTACCACATACCTTTAAAATCCATTTTGTGTTTTGCTGGGTGCCCTCAAGGTGCAATAATCTTCTCAAACACTAGATTGGGTCTATTTTTAGTTTAGAGGGAACTATAAAATAAAACAAGTTATTGCAACGGAGCCTCACTATCTTATAAATTAATATAATTTCTAAGTTGTGTTGAAATGAAAATATTTTTTGAAGCTTTGTGATAGCTTATTCCTAGTTGTAGAATGACAGAAACTGGTTATATCATTTATTGTCATGTTTATCACCAGTCCTAATTCCCAGTATCTGGATGGAAAAAGCTTTCTCTTTATAGCACAAATACTGGATGTAGTTTCTACTGTTTCATATTCACAAATGCAAACAGATAGTATAGAACAGAGTGATCTGGGCATCTGGAATATTTTCTGTCTCCAGTGAGCTTATTGAAATAAGCAAGAGATTTTTATCTTAAGACCCAAGAAGATATGGGCCCTGCTGCTCACTGATGCAGGGAACATAGTGACAAAGGATATGGAAAAGGTACTCAACTGCTTTGATGCCTCAGTTGTTTTTTACTGGTAAGGTTTGGCATCAGGATCATCAGCTGCCTGAGCCCAGTGCCAGTCTGGGGGAGGAAAGCACTACCCACAGTAGAAGATGATAAAGTTATGGCCTGCTTAAGGAAATAAGACACAAGTAATGACCTGGATGCTGAAGGATTGATCAAACAACCTCCAGAGGTGCCTCCCAATCAAATCTGTTTTGTTTCTAACCACCTTACTATTTGAATGTATTTTATAGTGAAATCCATTATTTTACTCATGCAAGATCCACCAACATCAATTATTATATGGTTTTATTATTAGCAGTGGCTACTATTATTGTTATTTATGTTTTAATTTTTTTTTAATAATTGCCAGTTGACATGATAGTAATGCTGGTAGTCTGGGGATATATTCTATGATGTCAATAAGTAGAAAGGTAAAGCTGTAACAAATTTATTAGTACCTCTATTAAAGTGTTAGAAATAGCCCAGATAACATGTGAACAGCTACTGAAATGTTTTTCCTATTCTTGCCTTTCTACATGGGCTTTCTCTTTCTTTCATCTCCTGAGACTGCAAAACTTCATGTCTCTTGTCTGCTCATCTATTCTAAACAAGTGATGAGTCACATTCATACCCTCCTTTTGTTCCCTCTCCCCTAATACAGGTAAGTTTTTAAGCAATTTGGGGTACAAAGCAATTAGGTCAAACACTCCCATGAATAACTCCTGCCACAGACAAGAGATTTCTGTGCTCTCCTTTGTTTTGAGTGGGAAAGTTGGACTTAAAAAGGGATTCCCATAAGGGCTTAGGTAAAGTTTGGGAATTTGTTTCCCAAGGAGACATAGAACAAGGGCAACGAAAGATTTTCTGTTGAGGAGGGGAGGGCTTATTCCGGGCAGGGAGGCAGTTTTCACACTCTGAAGTGCTCTCCCTCTCTGCCACTCTTGATGGCTCTTTGTCTGCCAGCTGGAGTTCCTGAAGGCACTGGCAAAGGAGTGCTGCCTGTGGGGATTTGAGGAGCATACTGAAGATTAAAAGAACAAAAGCTAGAAAGGATAAGGCTGGAAGTGTAGCGGATGTATTTCAAATCCCTTTTATTTTACACAGTGTTGTCTAAATTGGGACAGTCGGAGGTGTATTAGATTCCCTGCTGCTCTTTCATGTCTGATCATGGGGATCGCCCAGCAAGACAGGAGGAGAATTACTGCATGAAGTTCTCTACAAAGGACCAACAGGAAACAAAAAGCTTCAAATGGGAAACTTGAAAATGAAATTCAGGCACCCTATTCTCTATTGCAGTCTCTAACAGCTGAGGTCCTGCTGAAGACAGGGCATCTGAATGATTTGCATTGTACAGTGTACTATTTATCAGTACCAGGTGCATAGGAGGTAAAAAAGTGGAATGAAATTTAGGTGGGGATCCATATATCAACTGGAAAATCTGCAAACAGGTTTGCATTCTTGTTCAGCGAAAGACTCTCCCAAGTAGTTTGTTATAGACTTTAAAAATGCAGTCTGTGGCTAAATAAGAAGCTGTTGACCTGATGGGGCCCAGGAGAGGAAACAAATCACTTGACTGAAGTTTTTATTCATCTGTGTTTTATATTTGCCCACATTCTTTCACACACATCCATCATTTGTTTATTGTGGGCATATTTTTCTGCCACTGATCAGCACTGTTTGAAATCTCCAACATGAACATGTTGGTATCAAGGGGAGATAGTGACATGAAAGGAAATGAGAAGGAAAAGAAGGATAAAGAATTACATGGTAGTGGACAAACCGACCCCTAATCAGATGCTCAAGTATCACTGGACCTTAGATCTCCCCTAAAATGGAGACAGTTTAAGTAAGCTCCAATAATGAAATGAATGTTTGCAAACAGTGTGTGTAATACCTCTGTCATCTGCTGCTTTTTATAAATGAGAAAAGAAATGCTTAAAGAAAGTAAGTTGTTCTTTAGGATGGCACCGTTCTACCTATTGGAAAAGAGAGCTTTGGAGGACTTTCTTTGATTGTACTATACAATGGAAGTATTTTGTTTCTCTATTTACATGTGAATTCATACCTGTGGTATATATCCAATAGCATCTGTCCACTACAGAACAAAGCAAGGCAAAACTGTAAGACAAGTGAGATAGAGACAGCCTATATGGTACTAGTCTACTGATTCTAGACATTTTCTTTTAATGGTATAGAAGTATTTTAATTGTGTTGTGTAAAGAAGCAAACTGTCACTTTTGAATGCTAATGAAATGTAATTATGGTGCCGATTTCATAACACGGCTTTCTGTCTGTGAATATCAGTGAATTCTTACAAGCTTCTATTTGTATTTAAATTCATAAGGTGGTAAACCCTGCAAGTCTCATGATTTAAAGCCCAGTTTAAATTTCAGAGCTGTTGGTAAGGCTTGTTGTGTTGGACTAAATGACCTCTGGAGATCCCTTACAACTACATGATTCTGTGTTTCTGTACACACGAAAACCACTTCAAATGCTGATAAGGTATTACATTACAAGATCTTGTTGTAAAAAGTCTAGAAAGGAATCTTGCTTTACCTAAATCACCATTGTCATGTTTTCTGCATGAAGGCTCATAGAACAGGGTATGATTTCCCACAGCCTACACTGTAGATTACACCTTACCTGTATTAAAAATACCAGCTTCTGAAATGAAATTCTCAGGTCCCCTCTACCTTTAGACAACTTGTAGGAAAACTAGAGGTGGAGGAAAAAGAACAAGACCAGAAAAAGAGGAGATTTACTGTCAGGAGAGGACTGTCTATGAGGGAAAGGAATTAAGCCTTTGGGGACGAGTGAAATCACAGCCTCTGAAGTAAATCTCAAATACCCAGAGTGAGTCCCTAACTATTGCTCACTGCATAATACAGTACCTAGCAACGCATTTCAAATTCATCTAATATATGTAAAAACAATACAAGCAGCTAGGATTTTAAAGTCAGAATCCATAAAAAATTTATCAGAATCTAAAATTGGAGAATGATAACATGGCAGATTGACCACAACCAGAGAAAATACAGACTCTTGTGTTTGGTTGCAATATGTGCATCTGTATCACTAATATATCTGTTACCATTTAGTGGTATGACTGCCACTGTGTCTGTGTGTGTAGGAATGAGGTGCGGCTTTCCAGTGCAAAATAGCTCTTAAACTGTTATTCTTGGGCTTCTGTTTGTGCTCATTTCTGTAACTTCTGTGTAGTTTCTTATAAGTGATTGGATCATCACAAGGTCATTTTGAGAGACCTTTGTGGTGTCATTTCCTTGCAAACTTGTTAAGAAAGTTGTCTATGTGGTAGGTTAGAGAGATCTTTAGTAAGGCTTTCAGCACTGTCTCCCTTAAGATCCTCATAGAGATGTGGTGACATAAAGACTTTCATAGTTTCATGTCAGACAAGATGTGCGGAGGGGAGAGTACTTCCAATAGGGCATGAATGTGCTCAAGTCCTGTTGCGAGTGCTTTTATTCTTGCTTCTTGCCCAGCCCATCTCAATTTTGTCAGCCCCTAGTACCTGATCAGGGCGGAAGAATTGTAGCTTCTCTGAATCACTGCATCCACAGAGTCTGCCTTTAATTTTTTGCCTGTGCATGATAGGGCAGGCTCATGTCAGCTTGGTTGAATGCTGCTTTTAAAGTTGTGTGCGGAAGAGGTGCTGGGATTTGCTTTTGATTTAGGCTAAATGGTATGCTCCTTGTTTTCCTCAACGTGAGAAGTCTTGGGGAATATCTTCTTTCAACCTAGAAGGGGGCATATGCAAAAAGGATGAGATGCAGAAAATGTTAACTTCTATGAATAGCTTTCACTATATATTTTAACTTAATTTTATCTTTCTTACCCCTTGTAGTCTCTCAGATTTTATCATTCTCTGTCACAATAACTATTAAAGGCTGCATCTCTGCTTAGACAGTGAGAAGAAATGAAATGACAGCCATTGCTGAAGTCGATGTCATCATCCCATGTGCTTCTAGTTGAATTTTCACCTGTTTGTTAACAAGCAAATTCCTTCAGCCTCTTAAAACAAGATAGATGTTTCAAGTCCAAACCTGTGGCATGAGAAGAAACAGATGCAGTCGTAGATTTGTGCGCTTTTTTTCCATCTTAGACCAGTAGTGCTAGGTAGAATTAGCTTCTTTCAGCTGATGCCCTAAAGGGTCGTATAACTCCTGGAGGGTGTTTCGCAGCACATGGCTGCGGCCACACTCCCTCTGCTTTACAGCGGTTCCTTGAACTTATGTGAGCTTCAGACACAGATCAAATAGGTTTAAAAAGCTCCTCACCACCCATAAGATGTGTAAATGGGGTGACTTTTTAAACTAAATGAATTTCAAAAGCTGTGCTTTTGTCTTTCTTGTTTCCGATATTATATTTGTCCATTAATGTACATCTTTGTCTTCAGAGTAATAACATCCGTTCTTTAATGCAGTGGAAATTTTGATACTTGTTATCAGAGAAGCATTTTAACCATTTTCACAGTCACGGCAGTTGATTGTTGAGAGTCCAGGGATTTTTGTATGAAAAGAATTCTTGTTTTTGTCTGCCTGACACCTTGCATCCCAGTGTGTTTTTAAGCCCTTTTATCTATTTCAGCCTGATGGCATACTAAATCTTCTGAATCAGGAGTTTCATGTCTCTAATACATGCCCATTTAGTATTTTGATGGCTGATTCTGTTTGTTTATATTTGGTTGCTCAGATTTCTGTCACTGGGATAAGAAATTATGGTTTTCCTGAGCTTACAAATTAGAATGGTTTATATTGGGCCTTCTAACTTTTGACTGCAGTCTCTCATTATAGATGTTCTGTGATTTGAACTATTGTCTAGATGAGTGATTCCTTTTTGAAGACTGCCTGGTAGAAGGAGAAGTTGGGGAGTTTTCTTGTGATACATGTCAGGTGTCTTTTTTCTAATATTCAGACCTTGTGGTCTTCATATCTGTAATTGATTTAAGAAAACTAATTTCCTTTAAGTATTCTTCTGTGAATGAGAGAAGACAACAGAATGCAACCGAGAGCGTTTTAAGAGTCCGACTGGTGCGATAAGTAGTTTCAAATCCAAATGTTGGCTGTTACGTTCCAGCTCAGATTCTAATTCTAATATTCTCTAATTAGGTAGGCTTATGAGGAGAGCCAGCAGTCTAGAGAAATGACAAAAATAACTTTAAAATGGATTAACGTATTAGAGAAATGTTTGGGAGCCCAGCTAAATGTGGAGATTTTAAACAATACATTTCATCTGTGATTTAGAAAGCTTTAAGTTTTATTTTTGCTAGTGTGTATATTCATTGGTTTAATCTCTGAATTCCATGATCATATCATTGCCAAAGAACATACTCATCATAAAAGCAAAATTTCTAATCATCTTTCAAGTGAAAACAGGCAGTGCAAGTCTCTAAATTTAGGATTTGGTTGCGTGCCAGACTGAAGGAATCTTGTCTATTTTTAAGTGTTACAATGAGATTAACTTTTGTAGGAGGTTCACCAGGCCATTAAACCATGTTTTTGCAGCCATGAGCTCTCTGATTTTAATTTATTTTAATTTATATTTGCTTGTAGCGTTTAACTGTTCTTACTGTGTAGTTTTATTTAGAGTCACATTTAATGGGTTTCTGAACTAACCCTCCAGATTGCACTGGAATTAGCATTGACTATGAAAGTAATTATCAAAGGTTTTTCCTATCTTGTGTAATGGCCAAAATATGTTGGTATTTGAAAATTTACCATGTGTTACCTTTACCCTAACAAATTACTCTAAGTATAGTTACGAGAAAAATGATTAGCTGTTATGACTTGGTAGTTCAATAAGATACTTTTTCTTTTGAAAGGTTCCTGGAGGATATACACAAAACCTGTGGTGTTTTTCAAAAGCATGTGTGTGTAAGGCATTATTTTGTTCTCTTAAAGAAGTAGGAGTTGCCTTGAAATTTCAAGATAGCCAAAATTTGAGGGTGCTGCCTCTGAGTTTCATTTTTGCCTCTCCAATTTTTTTAGACCTGCTACACCCAATTGGACTGCCCCAGCCAGTGATAGATCACTGAATTTTCTCCCTGATACTACAATGTCCAATTTTATTTTATATTCTTTGTCATCTTTCTTCATCAAGTAATTTTGTACAGGCCGATAATTCGGAACATTTAAGATTTATCACACATTGTAACTAAGCCTCTGTCTCTTCTTGCAGTGTAACGTTAAGTTTTGTGACATGTCAGAAATTATATAGTAGAATCAAGTAAGTTACAAAGCCTTGTGTATACTTTTGGTTGAGCATGAACACAGAATAAAAGCATTATATAATTTCTTATCTGAAACTTGTACAAAACCTGCAGTCCTCTAATCCTGCAAGTCTGCAAAATATTTTTTTTCTTTATATGAATAATGTAATTTAAATGTCAGTTTTATAGGAAGTTCTGCAGAAATGAACTCTTGCAGGTTTTGGGGCTGCAAGGGAGTATTGCAACTATCTGTAATGGGCATACAGCGATGCCATGTATGTTTAGAGCGTGATTTATTAATCTAACTGCATGAAATGAGAAAAGTGTGTGAGAAACTGCTGATGATACCGGGAGGACAAAAGTATTTTCTTATTTCCTTAGTTCCTTTGATGTTATTTTGAGTCCAGCTGACAGAAATTTTTGAAAATTGTTGGTACCTTCTAATCTTTTCCTTTGCTTAGAGCATGTAATGAATGAAATAGGGAAATGAAAGACTGTGTAGAAGTAGGCAAAAAGAAATGAAAGAGAGGAAAAGCCTTTCTGAAGTTTAGGGAAGAAGGAAAATTCCAAACTTTTATGGATGACTGATTATCCCACCGTAAAATATTTTTGAATAAACACCAAGATGTCAGAAACTTTTCTAATATCTGTGGCTTCTTACGGCATCTGGGAGATGTTAATTTTGTCCTATGAGCACAAACAGTAATCTCTCTGAAAAACAAGTACAAAATCCAATTTAGCACTCCCACCCACGCTTCATTTGCTATTTGACACAATTGAAGGGCTTGGGAATCTTTTAAACCCATAATAATAAAAAATTAAACCCATAATAATATACCCATTAAACCCTTAATAATAATAAAAAAAACCCACGTTGTCATCCATGAAAACAGTAACCAAACTCTCACCAATGGCATCCTTTGTATCCTCCAGCACAATTTCCATCCCTCCCTCGAGCTGTGGTGTTTGCTGGAATACTGGAGAGGCTGTTGGAGATCAGGAGTTTCTGTTGGGGTGGGTAGGGATCATGGGGAACTTCTGTCCCCGAAGATGACCTGAAGGAAAATTTAATCTGGAGGAAGTTGGGTTGGTGGCAAAGTGGTCCCTAAGAAGTGTTTCAACTTGCAGCTTTAATGAGGGGATACCTGTCATGTTTGCCTCTGCTTTATAGACAAGTATGAATAACAACACACTGCCTTATTTTGTTGTTTTCCAGCTCCAGCAGTCCGAGCATAAATCTTCAATTAACCTGCTTAAATCCTGTTACCCACTGTTAGCAAGAGTTGTGGGTATTAGTAGGAGGTTTCTTTTGAAAAGAATGATAATGATATAATTAATATTGTTGACATTTAAGCACTTGTCATTATATTTCAGAGTTAATGATCCTTCAAGAGATATTTTGGTAATTCAGATCTCAATTGTGCTTTCAAGCTGCTTGAGATGGAGGAAGATAATTTGTTACTTTGGAACACTGTTGGTTTATATTGATGAGGGTTTCTTGGTAATGTTGAAGCATAGTTGGTAATGCAAATTGAAACTTACCACAACAGATAAAGGCTATCACCTTGTAGATGATGGTATCTCCAGTAAATGTGGGATGTGTTTTCCAGGAAATAAAGTAATGATTCATTTATGTTCCTAGGTTTCCAGGTTTGTTTTATCATGCAGTACTTTATAAGTTAGCCCCGTGAGAGACAGAAATGACAGTAGTCAGGTAGATCTGAGAAGTTACTAGAATAACAGCAGTAGTTACTAGAGTCTCTTCAGGGGAACATGCTTCTCCTAATTCTGAATAAACATAGTGAGATAGGAGAGGTAGAAATGTGCACCTCATCTTTCTGCATCTCTTGCAGCATTGCCAAGAGGAGCCAGTCAGCAAGGGATTGTTTTGTTTCTTTTTTTAAGTCTAATTTATACTCCTGCAGATGCTCTTAGTTTAAAGAAAATAAATTACCTTGGACCTATGTAAAGCAGGCTCCTCTATCCTGACAAAATCCCTTTTGGTTAGGCTGCATTGACTTAAGTGAATTTATGAGCTCTTCAGTTGTGTAACACTGGTGTAGTAAATTTGCCTGTGAGGCTGCTTGAACCAGTTTCAATAAGAACAAAGGAAAACCTCTGAGCATGCAGAAGGATGGTTCCGAATTTTTCTTTTACCCAGAATAGCAAAATCAGCGTCGTTTCCTATCCAAATTTACCAAGCGTGTTGCATGTGATTGCAAGTGATCAAACACCAGAATGTGTTGGCAGATCTTGGGGGTAATAGAATCACAGAATCATAGAATGGTTTGGGTTGGAAGGGACCTTAAAGATCATCTAGTTCCAACCTCCCTGCCATGGGCAGGGACACCTTCCACTAGACCAGGTTGCTCAAAGCCCCATCCAGCCTGGCCTCGAACACTTCCAGGGATGGGGCATCCACAGCCTCTCTGGGCAACCTGTGCCAGTGCCTCACTACCCTCACAATAAAGAATTTCTTCCTAATATCTAATCTAAATCTACCCCCTTTCAGTTTAAAGCCATTACCCTGTGTCCCATCACTACATGCCCTTGTAAAAAGTCCCTCCCCATCTTTCCTGTAGGCCCCCTTTAGGTACTGGAAGGCTGCTATAAGGTCTCCCCAGAGCCTTCTCTTCTCCAGGCTGAACAACCTCAAGTCTCTCAGCCTGTCCTCATAGGGGAAGTGCTCCAGGCCCCTGATCATCTTCGTGGTCCTCCTCTAGACTTGCATGAGCAGGTCCATGTCTGTCATGCCCAGAGCTGAATGCAATACTCCAAGTGGGGTCTTATGAGAGCGGAGCAGAGGGGCAGAATCGCTTCTCTTGACTTGCAAGCCACACTTCTTTTGGTGCAGCCCAGAATGTGATTAGCTTTCTGGGCTGAGAATACACATTGCTGGCTCATGCTTCGTTTTTCATCCACTAATACCCCCAAGTCCTTCTCTGCAGGGATGCTCTCAATCCACTCATCGCCCAGCCTGTATTTGTGCTTGGGATTTCCCTGACCCATGTGCAGGACCTTGAACTTTGTTTTGTTGTACTTCATGACATTTGCACGGGCCTGCCTCTCAAGCCTGTCAAGGTCCCTCTGGATGGCATCCCTTCCCTCCACCATGTCGACTGCACCACACAGCTTGGTGTCCTTAGAAAACTTGCTGAGGGTGCATTCAATCCCACTGTCCATGTCACTGACAAAGATGTTAAACAGCACTGGTCCCAGCACCAAACCCTGAGGAACACCACTTGTCACTGGTCTCCAGCTGAATGTGGAGCCATTGACTGCAACTTTTTGAGTGTGACCATCCAGCGAATTCCTTATCCACCGAGTTGTCCATCCGTCAAATCCATGTCTCTCCAACTTAGAGACAAGGATGTCGTGTGGGACAGTTTCAAACACTTGACACAAAAGTCCTTGCAGAAATCCAGGTAGATGACATCAGTTGCTCTTCCATCATCTACCCATGCTGTAACCCTGTCGTAGAAGGCCAGCGAATTTGTCAGGCATGATTTGCTCTTAGTGCAGCCATGTTGGCTGTCACCAATCACCTCCTTATTTTCAATATGCCTTAGCACAGTTTCCAGGAGGATCTGCTCTGTGATCTTGCTAGGCACAGAGGTGAGACTGGCCTGTAGTTCCCCAGCTCTTCCTTTTTTACCCTTTTTAAAAATGGGGGTTATGTTTCCCCTTTTCCAGTCAGCAGGAACTTCCCCCGACTACCACAACTTCTCAAATATGACGGATAGTGGCTTAGCCACTTCATCCATCAGTTCCCTCAGGACCCACGGATGCATCTCATCAGGGCCTGTGGACTTCTGCACCTTCAGGTTCCTTAGATGGTCTCGAACCTGATCTTCTCCTACAGTGGGCAGTTCTTCATTCTCCCAGTCCCTGCCTTTGCCTTCTGCGACTTGGGCTGTGTGGCTGGTGTGCTTGCCGGTGAAGACTGAGGCAAAAATGTCGTTGAGTACTTCAGCCTTCTCTGTGTCCCAGGTAACCAGGTCTCCTGTTTCTTTCTGGAGAGGGCCCACATTTTCCCTAGTCTTCCTTTTATCACCGGCATACCTATAGAAGCTTTTCTTGTTGCCCATGACGTCCCTGGCCAGATTTAATTCTATCAGGGCTTTGGCTTTCCTAACCTGATCCCTGGCTGCTCAGACAATTTCCCTATATTCCCCCCAGGCTACCTGTCTTTGCTTCCACCCTCTGTAGGCTTCATTTTTGTGTTTGGGTTTGTCTAAGAGCTCCTTGTTCATCCATGCAGGCCTCCTGGTGTTTTTGCCTCTTCTTTGTTGGGATACATCGTTCCTGAGCTTGGAGGAGGTGATCCTTGAATATTAACCAGCTTTTTTAATATGGTGGGTGGGAACTCAGGTGTTGCAGTAGTGCTTGTGTGATGGCTGAGAGTGGCCTTGGGCTCCTTCACTCTCTCACTTGTTAGCCAGCTCTGCCTCTACAGGCATTTGAAGGGATACTTTCCTTCCCTTTGATGACTGTAGGGATGAGGGGAAGGAGGACTTGGGTTAGGGCTGGATGCAACAAAAAAATCTTCTAGGAGGAAAACAAGACAGAAATGGGTAGGTTCTTACTTCAGTTGTCTGTTCTTGACATCTGGCTGTGGCAGGGGAAGAGTGAGTGATTGTCTTTGGAAATGTGGATTATCACTTGTGCTTCCCTCAACTTTGACAGCTTTGGCTTATTGTAGAGGGGAAAAATGCATTCTGCACATATACCACACAAACATGCAAGATTAAACGTGTAGGGATTTGAAGCTAGGGTGAGACCAAGACTGCACTATCGGAAACAGAAAGAAATCTGGCCAATTTTGTGCTCAATGTTTGCCTTGATCTTTTTTGCTCCTAAAGGACCTTACTTAGTAGAAGAAATTATTAAGAATGTTGGTGTACCCCAGAGAAAAATAATATCTGTCATTTGTATTTTATTGTTATAGCTGAAAACAGGTAAGGGAGCTAGTTGCTGGAGAGACCCCAGAACTGACATCCTTTCATACCTCCTAGCAGACAGATTTTGGGGAGCAATTGGAGAAAGCACTGACTGGAAAAGTCAGGAGCAGATGGCAGAGTCAGAACATCAGGGAGAGGTTCTTGATCTCAATTTACAGTGTGCTTTGGCTCAGCTTGCGGAGCTTAGTCCTTTAAAGAGGTAGTCTGTGTCTATTTCTGGAACGGCTGATGTGGCCAGTTTTGCCCATGAAGCTTGGATTCATACCTGCAATGTCTCTGTGTAGAAGCTCAGGCGGAGCCTGGAATGTCACAATCCCAGGACCACCAAACTTGGTCTGAACTGAAACAAGCCTGAGGCTTGCTCTGGTCCAGGATTGCCGTGGGTTGACTGGCTGGCTGAGGGTGTATGGCTCAGAGATTAGTTGGGGAGCAGATAACCTCCAGGGAACAAAACAAAGGGCTGCAGTGAGAGGACATGTACACCCTACACTGCTCACCTCTCCTCCTTTGAGTGCTCGTCTGGTTATGCAGATGGTGTACCTCCATGTGGCTCTGTGGTTGGATATTTTTTCATCCTTACTCGTATCCAAAGGGTGGTCATATGCAAGTCTTCCCCTCCACGTATTATCGTGTGGCAGAGATGACAGGAGCAGTGCGTGCAGCTCCGTCTCTTGGATCCTCTCAGCCATTGGTGCCGGATGAAATTCTCACCACCTCCAGTGTTTGAGATGCAATGACACTATTATTCCGTTTGGGGATCTTTTCCATTACTTTTGAAATTTCCCTCTTTTTGCTGGTTCCCTGTTCTTGTTCATTGGGGTTTTTTTTTCCTCAATTTCTATGGTGTCTGTCTCTGTGGCCTTTGAGAGCTGTGTTGCCTACAGCAATCGCGCCTGCTGTTTGTGCTGCCTCTCCAAAGCCCACATTTCTTCTATGAGCAATATCTGAAAGGCTGTGAGGAGATTTCTGTCTGTAAATAGATCTGTAGCTCCTTTTAAGATCTGCTGTCATCTGGTGGCCCTTTACTGACTAAAGCTTCAAGACTCTTGCCATACTTTTTATGTGCAAATCGGTGAGGATGAGTTGTGGTTGAAAGCCTTGCATGATGCACTGGGTGTAGGAATGTGCTCTCGCCTCTTTTTAGTCCTGCCATAGTCGCCTTGGCTTTGTATTTGGGGCTTTCCCTGGGACTCAGGCAATACAGAAATGAAATGTTTTCTTGCTTCTCTCCACCTCTGGTAACTGTATACCCAGGTAATTCAGCTCAGCATTAGTAATGAGCAAATCGTATTAAATTTATTGGGATGTTGCTGGTTTCTGTTTTAAGGGTAGTGATAAGTACAAGCAGGGCTGATTTTGGAAGCAGGACTTTCTGAAAGCCCGGCTCCTCATTGTGCAGACCTCCTCTTCCCTTACCTTCCAGTCAAGGCTTGTAATACATGTACGCCAGCTTGTACCTGTCGGTGACAGAGTGTGGGGATGAAATTGGAATGACTTGAAGTCATCCATTTTGATACAATGCAATAGCTGCAAACAGGAACAGCCAGTAACCATGCCACCAGCGAGTCCTTCGAGGACTTCTTCATGGAGCTGCTGCCCACAGGCTCCGAGAGGCTCTGTGAAATGATTTCCATGTGGAAAGAGTTAATTTTGTATACCCTTGAGATAGGATTCTTTTAGAAAATGGATTAAACTCTTTTTCTTTCATATCCATAAAGAGTACATTATCTCTTTTCAGGTTTATAGTGATAAAATGTTAATTAATGGAGATCTTAAACTGTAAAAGCGATCTAATTTGGTAAAATAATAGCATTTTCTTAAAGCATTTTTCCCAATAAAATCTGTTTTGATTCTTTAAAACACGCACTTCAATTTTAAACCCATATACACATGTACAGGGTGCCCGTGCCCAGGGCTGGCAGCAAAGCTGAGGGGTCTCTGTGGGGAGAGGTCAGACGCAGCTGGTTCCAAATGGTTCCAGCTGGCTCCAGTGGCCCCACAGGGCACACAGCTCAGCCCATCAGCAACTCCGGTGGTGCCTCTGGGAAACAGAATTAAGAAAGGGCAAAACTCGCGGCACTAAGGAGTGAGGAACAGCCCTGCAAGCACTGAGGAGGAAGAGGAGCTTGAGGCGCCAGAGCAGACTCCCCGGCAGCTTGTGGGGAGACCACAGTGGGGCAGGAAAAGGTGTGGGAACAGGGAAAGGCTGTTATGGGATATAACATATTTGCTACATCATGCTCTGCTGTGCAATAGGGGGGTCTGGGCAGGAGAAGGCAGCCCCTGATATGGGCTTGGCAGCCACCACATAGGACATTCTGGCTTTTCCAAGTCTCTCGGAGTCACAAAGCCGCCTGTAAGTAGGTTGGACAGTATTTGTACAACTTGTTGTAACTCCTCAGCTTTGCCCTTCTCCTCAGTGGCTGTGCTTCTGCATGGTGTTCATCAAAGGTGAGTAACATGAAGCACTGCCTGAGCAATGGGATGGCGGCTTTGTAAATAAACAGTAGTTGTCTCTGGTGTAATGACACAGATAGAGCAGGAAGCTTGGAGAAAAGCTGATTTTTTTTTTTTTCATCTAATAGATAATCAGAGAATCCATATGGTAGAAATTTTAGTGGATGAAGTGCAACCAACTTCCGTTTGAGGGTTCACTCAGAGCATCCTTCTGAAATTTGAATTTGCCCCATGCTGTGGAAGCACAGGACTAAGATATGTAAAAATGCACAGAGCTAATGCTTGTCTTCATGTGTCTTTGGGTAACTTCTCACTGGTGTTATGGTGGTACTATAACAATTACTTTAATTGGATTTAATAACCATGATTTGCCTGCTACTCTGCGTGGAAACAAATCAGTCCCGCAGAATGTGGAAAAGATGTTTATGCCCAAGGATGCACACAAATGAGTTTACGACATACATAGTCATAGGAACCAAACGGCAAAGCCTGCCATATATTTGAAAGTAATTTTAGTTTACTTTCCTAAAAAATCAGTTTGTCTATGCAAAAACATACTTCTAAATTGATCTAAATAAAAATGTTACCTGGTTTATTCTCATAGTTTACAATGGTAGTAGTATTTCAGATTACTTTTGGAGATTTTTGTGGGGTCTTATTTGTTTGGTTGGTTTTTTAACTCCAGCTGTTTAGTATCAATTTAATTGCTATAATATGGCTTTGGTTTAAATTAGAGGCTAAGTATGAGGACTGACCTTATGTATGTGTTGGAGATTAAGTCTTAAGAAAGTGAATAGTGCTGTTAGTGTCTTATCTAGAAGCTCTTCAACTTACTCTGCATTTCCTATGCTTTGCTTTGCTTTGAGTGGGGCTAAGTGTCAGTTACTGTATGCTTTGAGCTTTTCTCCTTGACTAGTTTTCTGGTGGTTTTCCAGTATGTAATCTAGGACGTCTTTCTGCCCCAAACCAGTTATTTCTGTGGAAGAGAGAGAATTGATTGTAAACTAAGAAAATCAACCATATGTTGAAAGATGTCCATTAAAAGGATGTGTTATCTGTAGACTGGTCATTATGAAGTTGTAGCCATTCCTGCTTAGTGCATTGATGTAGTGCAGGGGGAAAGCACAGTGAAATTTTTCTTATTAGCAATTTTAATTAACTTTTAATTGATTTCTAGGAAGATAAATGGTTTCATTACAAAGTCTTACAATGAATACCTTCAGTGGAATTAAATGTTCATGGAAACTTCTTGACAATTGTTCTGATAACAAAACATGAAAATCTCTTGTGATCTTCCCAGATGTCTGTAGTCTCATTTATAAAGTCAAATAAATGAAAACACCTTGCTCACAGAATGCCCTTTGTTTAATTTACATAACATTATTCATCATTCCATAATTTAATTAAGAGGAGGAAACAGGTCAACATTCAGACTATGTTGATGGCCTGGTAGCTCTAGGGAAAACATATGAATTTTGTCCATCCCTATAAGGGCAGTTATGTAATAGCAAGAATTATTTGGCTGATAATGAAATTTGAGACTTAGTTCAGTATGTGAGAACAAAGATATCAACTGAACAAAATCTAAACAGTGTTCTATTGCAATCATCTGCCTCTTCTGAGTGTAGAAGAATAAGGATGAGATGTCATAATGTTTGATTTTGAAGGACATGATAAACAAACTGTAGAAAGTTAAGCAGTTCTTCAGAGAACAACAATTAAAATATCATTAAATGTGACAAAAACATTAAGTGAAATGAAAATTTCTAACTAATGTGTCCATTCCAGCTATCTGCTGATTGCATCCATCTTTCATCTAAGCATGTGCTCCATAATGGTTTGAGCAGCGATGAAACACCTACATCAAACAATGTAAAATAAAAATTCCCCTCAGACGCCACCTAATGCTGAAGATACTTCAGCATTAGAAGTATCTGAGGGCTTGACTTTAAAAGCATCTGGTTTGTCTTCTGCTTATATGCATAGTTGTCCAATGCTGAGCAACTACATGTGTATTTTCTACTGAAGTCCGGTTGGGATCTAGTAAACCTACCTTCCGTCACTGCAAATTAAGAGATTCATTTCTGTGGGATATTTTATCTTCAGCAAAACTTTGGGGGGAGGCAAGCTGCTATAAACAAGAAATGCTGAATAGCCACACAAACATTAGTACTCTGTAGAGTATTACCCTAGCTTACCTTATTACTCCCATGTAGGTATGTCCCTTGTATTTAAAATGTGCATTAAAACATCATTCTTTTTTCTGTTTCTTTAGGCTACAGACCCAGATGCCGGTGTTAATGGTCAAGTTCATTACAGTTTGGCAAACTTCAACAATCTTTTCCGAATCACATCAAATGGTAGCATTTATACAGCAGTTAAACTGAACAGAGAAGTAAGAGACTATTACGAACTTATCGTTGAAGCAACAGACGGAGCTATGGACCCGCGCCATTCAACACTGACTTTAGCGATCAAGGTGCTGGACATTGATGACAACAGCCCTGTTTTTACTAATGCTTCCTACACTGTCTGTGTGCCAGAAAATCTACCACCAGGCACTGTCTTCCTGCAGATAGAGGTAAAAAAGCATTATAGAATGAAGGAGATGTTTTGTAAATGTTCTGCAATATTAAGCATGTTCTTATTTAACTTGTTGGTGAGACTGCAGTAAAACATTGGAAACTGGAGTGGGGGAAGTTGTGACACTTAGACTGAAAAATGCATGACCTTTAGACAGGTACATGAAAATACTCTGAAGCTGAGGTTCATTTGGAAATGAGAGGAATTATTAAAAAACAAACAAACAACAAAACCTGCACTCCTATTTTCATTTCTGGGAATATTGTTTTACACATTTAGAGTGCTTTTGATTTGTTTTTGAAAGCTCATCATACTGCTTCTACCTGTTTACATTAGTAGGAAGAGAGCTTTATCTCAACTGATTTAGACATTTAAGTCAAACCTAGATGTCTAACCTCATGTTATAGTTAATGGAGATAAATAGTTGCTTCCAGAAGCAATTAATCCAATACCAAGATCATCATCTGAGATAGCTGGAGTAAAGTGTCTTCTCTTCACTGACTATAAAAGATACTCAGAACAGTGAGAGTTAATTGTTCAAGGATGAGCTAGATCTCTAAAGACAGCTGAGATTCACTTCCCGTAAGCAGTCTATATATCCTCCTGATGTTTTGGTCAGCATCCTTTAATGAGAAGAATCTGTCCTGAGACAATTTCAACAAGAATGGTTTTCTCTGAACCTGACTGCAGATAAATCTAATGTCAAATTACAGCTAAAGGAATCACATAATACACTTTATCCTAAGGATTGACTAAATACTGGTATGAAATAAAAACATTCATGCTGCCATATGGGATGGGGGTGAGATCAAACATCTGCTTAGCCCAGCATCCTCTAGCTGGCAGTGGCCGATAGCAGGTGCCCGGGGAAGAGAACAAGAACAAACTGATCTTCCAGTGAAGAATGGCCAGAATTTCGTACTCATTTCATGTGGCAGGTATCTCTGGATTTTAGAACTTTAAGTGCGTTTGTCTTCCTCGTGTTTGTGCAGTAGTATTAAGTACATCCAATACTATCAGAATAACAAAACTAAAGTTGTTTGCAGTAGTTTGCTTTTTTTATGTTCTTTAAATCTAGTAGGGATTTTTTGTGAAAATGGATTATGTTTGGTTTTAAGTAATTTTTTTTTTCCCTGTATGGCATGCTCTAGGCGAAGGATGTTGATCTTGGTTCTGATGTTAACTATCGAATACGGACCCAGGAAGCACTACAGTATTTTGCACTGAACAAGTATACAGGCGAGTTATCGCTTTTGAAGTCCTTGGATTATGAATCATTCTCTGACACAGAAGCAACCTTCACCTTCCTCGTGGAAGCCTTTGACAGCAAGGGCACTATGCCTCCTGGTCTTGCTACTGTCACAGTAAGGGTAAAGGTAAGAGGAATAACTTGTCAGTTGATAACATCCTCTCCTATTTGTTACAAAATACTTCATCAACAATTACAGGTGGCCTGATGAAACACCAAAGCATGGTAGCAGTATGTCTGCTTTCCTGCTTTTTCACTTTATGAAGTTACTGCCTTTTTCTGACAGCAACTTGTTCGGTTAAACATACAGTTTATAACAGCTATAATTACTTTGCTATATGCAATTACGTAGTTAAATCTTGGATCATAGATTTATGAAGTATAAGGATACCTGAGACATATATAAACGTTTTAGTCCTTTAGAATCCCTGAAAAGTTGAAATAAGTACTTAATGGAATTGTTTGCAAGAATGACACCATCACGTTTCAGTTAAAGCTCTCATAAATTGTAATTTTATGAACCATTTGGGTGTATTGAGTGCTGATGTGGCACACCACATCCAGTATTTCAGATTCTGCTGCTTGAAAATACAGAGCTGCAAAGGAACAGGCTTATTTAGTGGTCTTACACTATGAATCGTTTTTATGCAGTGAGTTACAGCATCTCTAGGTTTCAGTTATCTCACCAGTAATAGGGGCATAATGGTATTCTATTTGGTAACAATCCACAAATGAAAAGCATCTGTAGCTGAAATATTAGCACTTACCCATCTTAATTTGGTTGATGTACTCGTGTCCAAGAGGAGAGGATATTTGAGATGCTCTAAATCAGCCTCCTTGCATTTACAAAGGTGCAGTTCTGGAGCCAGTCAATCGAGTCCTTTTGCCCAGTTGCTTCTTTTTTGTTGACTTTGTCAGTGAAGAACTGTGAGCTGTGGGAGAGAAGAGAGTTTAATTGCTTGTATTTTAGCTAAGAAGCAAAAATTGTAGCAGGAACAAAAGCATAGCTCACAAATGTGAACTTCGTATCTGACAACTTCAGTTTAAATGTAATTCTGCGGAAAGTATTTAGCATATATGAATCAGTCTCAGGTTCAGCTTACTGTGTATCTGCAGATGCTATGAATTGCCACATGATTTTGAGTAATTCTGTTTGTCAGTCTCTACTGAGCCCAGAATTATTTTGGGGACAGTAAATGTCTCCGATTATTAGCTTTGATGACAATGTAAGAAGGCTTCTACAATACCGCTCTGTCTCTGCAAGATTTTTCAGACTGAGATGCAGGTCACCTGCTTCTTAATAGTCTGTTTCCTATAGTTCCTAACAGAGCTTCACTGCTCTTCCCTGGCAGTTTCCACATCAATAAACCTCCCCCCCCCCATAGCTTTTGACATCATTCCCTGAGCCTTTTCTGTTATACTTTGAGGGGGAAGTTGCTCAAACCTGGTTTTTTTTTCTAAACAAAACTTTTTCCCAGCACAGTGTATTTTTGAAAGAATTACATGTTTGGGTGTTTTTGTTGGCTTTTTTAAAGGTACTTGTTTTCAAATAGGAATGTATTCAGAGAAAAGCTGTAGCCTGCATCATAGGGCTGACCCAGCTGTATGATTGTGCGTTCAGATTGTATTAATTAATGACAGAGTACGGGGGAGCAATGTAGTTCAACTTGGTGGCCTTAAAGTAACAGCAGCTTGTGCACTGTCAAAGGAGGTGGTGTGGGAATAGGGAGCTTAAGAAGGGGATTAGTAGGATCAAAAAATAGCTTTCTTGTTTTCTTGGAAACTCTTCCCACACATGAGCAATGAAAGGGGAGCATGATGATACTTGTTTGAAAAGGCAGTATGTGAGAGGCTGGAATACTGGGCTGGAGCCAGGAGTAGCAATTTCTGCAGTAAAATGTGTCAGGCTGGGGACAGAACAGGGCTTCAAAGTGAGGTCAAGCAGCTTATATTTTAAATGAGAAAGAAAATAAATCAAAGAAATGGTTAAGTGAGTATTGTCATACTCGGTCACAGGCTGACTTTTACAACAGATCAGTGGGCATAATTAAATATTATATGTATTGTTAAGATTAAGATGATGCTTATGTTCCAGCCTTGAATGACAGGGAGATAGTAGTATTTTGAGTGGCAGTTGAGAGAACGGGGGAGGGGTTGTAGAAAAAATATTTTTAATACCTCATTTTGTTGGGCAGATGTCATTAATGTCAGATGGTAGAAATCTAGAACCTTGGTCACAAGAGATGTCTAAAATAGAAAGAATGGTTTCATTTGAGCTTATATATGAACTTCCCAGATACAAAATTTCTGGCGGGGTGGGGGGGCGGAGGTGGAGATTCAAATCAGAGCCTTGTGCTCCCCCTGTGTGAAATGAGAAGTATCCACAAGAGGACACCTTGAATGGTTGATTCAAGAGAGAGAGCAGCAGGAGAGGGGTGCAGAGTCTTGGAAGCCAAGTGAGAACAAGGAGAAGAGCAGGCCTCTGGTGTAGGAAGAAATACAGAAGTAACAAAGTGCATTGCAATGCAGTTTGGCTTTGTTCTTAATGGAAAAGACTCGTATTCCCCCTTGTTCTGAAGGGGGAGAGCTGACGTGCCATTTCTGGGGGTGTAAGGTTCTGATCAGGACAGAGAGGGCAAGGCACTAAAAGTCCCTTGAGGACAGAGCCGGTGTATGCCTTGTACAGGGCTGACATCAGCGCATCCTGGTAAGCTGACAGAGGGAGCTGATTTCTGTCCAGCAGCTCAGTGAGGATGTTTACAGGGCACCGAATCAGGCCTTAGGTCTTGAATGTGTGATGGCATAAATGACATGCCTTATGGAGTGGTCTAGAGCCTCATGCACAGTGTATTGCCTGATTGCAATCTAGGCTTTTCTTCCTCTGCAATCTTAACCACAGACTGAGCTGCTGCTTTAGGGCATAGCTAAACAGATAGCTCTTGATGAGCATGTTCACTGTTTAATTGGAGTAATTTATAATTTTTTGTTGACCAATTAAGGTGTCTGCACAGGGAATTGAAGGGGTTCTAAAACTCACAATTTCTGCCAGACCATCTGCCAAATCAGAGCCTGTGTTCAGGGACAGGGTGCTTCTGCGTGGGGATGAACATCCCTCTGCCATGGCTCTGGAGGAGTTGTTCCCATTCAGCCTGTCTTTTGCTCCTGCTCTGGGACCACGAACTGGATATGTCTGATTCTTCTTAGTAGTAAATGTGCTTTTACTTTATTTAGAAGATGATATTAGAATAATTATTTTAATACAGTGTTTGCGACCCCCAAATAGGAAATAAACCAAGTGCCATATACACTGTAGGCCCTAACATAACAGTTGTGCCGATTGCAGTCTCTAATAATGCAAAATTGAACTAGAGAAAACCAGGAGTAGGCATTTAGACAATAGTGGGTCCAAGCAGGGAATTCATGTAACCGTTAGGAATTCAGTCCCTATAATCCTCAGAGCATTATTTGTATACAAAGGTCTCCGAGTCCTTTTGGGCTTGTGCTGCTCTGTTAACATTTGTCTTTTTTCATAGTCCAGCTCTAAACCGAAAGTGTTATAATTTTTACTGTGTAGTAGGATTCTGTTAACCAACTATGGACAACATCTGATGGTTTCATACATCATTTATGTGATACAAAACTGAATGAGGAGCAGTGCAGTATACCCATAATCACACTGATCTTTGTGGCTTGCGGGAGGGTATATACACACAGTGACTTTCTTTAGACTCTCTCTTTCAGCCTTTGGCATGACAAGTTACAAATAGTTTGTATTAACCTTCCCTGAACTTGATCAAAACACAGATTGCATAGCAGAATACTCACACTGCAGAAAAAATAACTTAATCTGTTACCCGTGTGTCAGTATTGTAATACATTATTGGCCTCTGCTGCAGCCAAATGGCCCTTTACGTTGTATGGATGTCTTATGACTCTTTTGTCAAAGAAGGGCAAAGGTAAATTAATGAATTGTTGCATCCTTTCTAGTATTACTGAGGAGGAATAGTATAAGTGGCATTGATTTCTTCTTGCCAGAGAGATGCAAACCACCTTAAACAGACTGAGATTTTTCTTTTTTTTTTCCCAGTTCTCAGATTCCTCTCGCTGCTTTCATAACTTTTCACTTTAACCTGAAAGTAGTAATGATTCATCTTTTCTTGGGATGGCATGGGATATTGCACAAGTGTTCATCCAGAATAACTAACTGATGATTGTAATCTGATCTGTAATCAAGAACACAAAACTTTGTATTTTATCTGGGTTTTTATATATATATAAATATGTATATGTAATTACACAGGTTAGATATAGCAAATTTTATCAGTCTTGAAAATGTAGTTTAAGGGATGGAAACATTAGCAACTCCAAGAAGCAATTTGTGTGCTATTTTTAAGTGGTTTGCCACTGTCGAGGCATAATTTCTCGCACCACAAGAACGACAGAGATTTGTATTCACTCAGTGTCTGAGAGGACTGAATTGTTTGCTAAGAGTGCCTATGGTGCATATTGCAGTATGCACAAGCATCCCCTCACGGTATAAATGTTTCCCAGTATTGAAAGAAGCGAAATCATTACTGTTCAAATGGTGTGCTTATTATTAGGATTTAGCATTTGGAAACAATTACTATGGTAATAGAGCTTCTTAACAGAAACAGGACTTAACCTTTTTCCAGCTTATATTGCTGTTAAATGAGTAATGTGTTCCTAAATACATATTATAAGAATTTCTGTATCATGGGGCCTCTAAGGTACTTTCATATTTTATGCTGTGTCATCCTCTTATTATTATTACCAGCATTATTTTTGTATTACTTTATGTCTCTTTCTTGTTTGTTATAATTGCTTTTTCTCCTCCTTCCATGTTCTGGGATTGGTTTTCTTTTTAGTTTTGCAAGTAAAGTGTGTAGTGTAATGAAGCCATTATCTCTGGCTGATGATTCAGTGATAAAGCAAAAAGAATAAATGAAAACAGATCTATATGTTTCTATCATTGCCATATTACAAGACTGCCAACCAAATATTTCATATAATTCCTACTGTGCCTTAATCCCTGTGGACTGTTATAAACATTATACAATGAATGTCCAGTTTTAGTAAACTGACTATACCTATGAACATCAATAAACATATTGCTATCATCAGAGAGCACACAGACTGCAACTGTCAAACTAGTTTTTCAAGAGAAGTATGCCATTGAGAAGTTAGAAGTCATCATATGCTTTAGACCATGCGTTATATGCATTGATTGGTACTTCTTGTGGGGATGAATTTGAATCTTTCATAATCAATATGCTAAGTCTTCCCTTCCTTGGGAACTTTGCATAAAAGAAACAAACCAACCATGCAGAAATATGTAACAGCTAAATCTCTAACTCTGGCATGATTGCTCTGAATGGTCCTTCATCAACATGACCGTTCTTGCGGTCCTTCGTATTCAGGTTGGAAGCAAACGGCATGATCTTAGTTGTAATGATGCTGTAGCAGTACAGAGCTCCAACCTGCTTACACAAGAAAGCTTCCTTTGTTTCTTTGACAACCTAAACCTTGAATCAGAACAAGGAGAAATACAATTAGTTTGCTTTTCTAGGGTGGGAGGGTTAGAAGAAGCTGCATGTTTCTGGGTGATCCACCCTCTCAAACCAAACAATCGGAGCCAACAGCGAAGCAAAGAAAATAAAGGTGCGTTGGAGAACATATGCAGGATCTCAGCATTTGAGACAGCTGGAATAAAATGTTACAGCAGGACCCTCTCCTCTCACAGAGCATGTTTACTGTACTGCTGCAGAGTGCTGGGGAGTGAGTGGCTTTAGTCTCTATAAAATGCTTAAATTATCACTAGGAGAGAATGGGAGAAGAGGGATCCACAGGTTGTCATTAGGGAGAGGGGAGGACATTTTGGTTAAAACGCGGCTCCACCAGATGTTTAAATAGCCGTGCATATGTGTAGCTGCCACTGCTTTCTCTTCCTGCAGGTATTTACTAGAAATTCACCCAAGTCTTGTTTCTAATGAGCTGATGAGCAGTAATATATCATTGCTTCATTATGGTGGGATTTCATGTTATGGTGAGATTTAATTACAATAATAATGAAGATTTTCTGCCAGAAATTATACAGGTAGTGAAGGTTACACGGAAGATAAAAGACATTAGTGAATCAGTTAAGGTTGAACACGTCATCAGTTTCTAATATTTCTAAAATAAAATTTAAGTTACGTTTTTTTCAATAAAATTACATCCACGAAGTACATTCCTTTCTAACATGTCATGAAAACCATTTCCCATTTAAAGAATAACAGAGCAGTCCAGCACAGCAGCAGCACATAGCTTAAATGAAGGTTAAAAAAAATGAGCTGTATTGCCTCCAAAATGTAACTGCTTATTTATCTCTTTTCTAGTGGCATTAATGGAATAACGGGCATGGTGTTGGACTTCGGTGCCAGTAAACAGTTTTTTGGTTTTGGGGTTTTTTTCAATCTCAACTTGTCTGTTCAATCATCTGCCAGTAATTTATTGCCTCGTATATTCCACTATGAATATTATCCCTTAATTTATATTATGAGCTACTTTAGGGCTTGCTGAGCACTAAATATGAAAGAGACAGTTATACCATGTTAACAAGCCTCTATTTTGTATAGCTTCAAAGAACCCTGTGTGAAGAGGCACTGCACCCTATTACAGACAAAATTCAAAGTGCCACTTCATACAGTTTGTCAGATCTTGTCAGCATCACCACAGAAATTTTGAACTTGCTGCTCAAAGTTACTCAACATTGCTTGATTCTCTAACCTCAGTCCTTCTAAAATAGTCACTGGTTGATACATAAATCTAAAAGATATTTCAAATACGTGTGGCAAAGCTAGGAGTAGTTTTCGAGTAGTGGCTTACTTCAGTGGACTTAATGTAAATGTAAAATTGAAACAGCACCTTGGCAAATCAAAATGTAGGCTCACAAAGGAAGGTGTGCTTGCAAACTTTCTTGTCTATCTTGGAGAATGAATGTACTGGTGAGATGCATGAACCTTAAAGGAGAATACCTTTAAGGGTGGTACGTGTGTATTGTAAGAGGTCAAATTACATAAAGAATGAGAAGGGACTTCAAGTTCTTGATACTCCAGTATCTGGTGAAATTAGGTATTTCTATATTATGCCATGTAATGAGTTCACTTCCCCCTGCCCCCGAAAGCTGCATCCTTCATGAGTCAAAACTTTGAAGACACTTTTTTTACATATGTAATTTGAAGTGGAAATAATCACAGTAGGTTTTCCATCACATATGTGATTATTGATAATAAAGTTAACTTGTTATTGCATTTGTAAAGCTAAGAATGAGTGAGATAAGTGATTTTTTTTTCCCATTATTTTTATCATATACATTAGGAAATATAAATTGGCCTGTGCTCGCCTTCTTCATATAAATTACAGAAACTGACTGATGAAATGAAAGCACAAATTACAGAGGAAACAAAATTGAAAATATCTTAAAAAGGATTATTTTATCTCAGTGATTTTAAGCTCATTCCTAATCCCTTTGCAATCAATTTGAAAGGCTAGATACACCTGGGTGTGTAACAATCTGTCGCTTTGAACCTCTCCACAGAGTTATTTGGGTAAATTACAACGAATCGCTCATTTAAGTTAATAATACCAGTCTTTTAGCTGAAGGATGAGAGCTTGCTTGAAATCTTAAGATCCTGGTTGTTGTCCCAGTTCTGGATAGTATATTAACTGCCTACAGTAGTCCTTTAGGGGATTGTTAGGGGTTATTAAGGCCTGGTGAATAATGTTGTATCCTCTCAGCTTGCATGAGTGTTTGCTTAGTGAAAGAATAGATATAGTTTACACGCATGCATGAATATATATATATATATGTATCAATCAACTCTTGGCTCAAAGTAAAGATCTGTGGTTGTATTTTGCTGTAGCTGTGTACATGATATGGTAGACATTTAAGGGAAGAGGAAAAGAAAATCTTCTAGTAAAGGGATTACAGTTGAATAACATTTTGGTTTTCTTTCAGACAAATAAATTCACCTGTGAGAGAATGGTTTTCTGAAGTCACAGCTCAAATTTTCAGTTGTTTCAATGCCGAGTCTGTGACTCCAAACCCAGAGACCTTGTTTCAGAAGAGCTTTAAAACTTATTTTTAGACTATCATGTAATTTAAGATCACTATGACATGAAAGCATATGAAATTTGCATTTTAATATTTATTATTAATACTGTACATTTGTACTGTTCTGAATAAGGTTGGTTAGCATCATATTGAAAGGCTTTGGAAACTTACTGAGTTTAATAATAGAAATACAATCAAATGAGGATTTGCAGAAATTGAGAAATTACAGAAAGAGTTGAGGGCACTAGATGGCTGTTGTCAGTTAGCATGGACTATCGGAACGGATGGTAAGAAAGCATGGCGCTTATAGATGCTGTAGCTGAAATGCGATGATGGTAGCAAAAATCTCATCCTGTGCAAATGTCAATGAGTGCCATGCTGGAGAGGTTTCTGCCGAGGGACAACCTGCACTTGGCATTTCCTTTAAAGCTAAGCAGAGGTTCGGGAATCTGTTGCAAAGCATAGTGGCATCAAAATTAAAACACTTGCTCAATGAAAGGACTTGCTCACTTGGGCCCAAAAAATGTTTTGTTAAAGGGCAAGATAAAGCTTTGTGGCAGAGGTCAAAGGTATCTGGGTCGCTGCATGCTTGTTCTAAAGGGTTCACTTCCCACTTCCCTGTTTTTTCATGAACTAGTAGTTAACAGAAGAAGAAGTTGAAAATTCTTGTGAGAGATCAGTGTGAGTGAGGCTGCTCCACGCAGAGGGATGAGCCGGAAGCCAAGGGTGACCAAGTGTGGGCAGGGCTCTCCCCAACTGGGTGCAGTCCCTGCGAGGGCAGAGCCGGGCAGGCAGACCAACAGGCTCCATTGACAGCCCCAGACATGGTGAGGGCATGAACCCGGCCTGGGGTCTGTCCAGGGAGTCCAGCCAGGACCAAAAGGGGATGGGACCAGAAGCAGGATTGGAGACTGGTATCCTGTGGCATCACTGGAGCTGAACTGAGGGCTCCAGCTGAGCTGAAATGGGGTTCTGGGCCCAGAGGCAGGGTTTTGGGGGGCCTAGGATGCCCTTAGGGCCATGATATCTTGTGGCCTTTAGGGTTTTTTCATTCTGCTCCTCTAGTAATAAAATACCTTGGATTTTTTTTTTAAATAAGGTGTTGAGTGACATCTTTCTGTGTTTAAAGAATGCGGAAGAGGAATACTGATTTTCAAGTACAGTGATACCCCTTTCCCTTCAGTAGAAGAGAGTTTCACAGATATAGTAGAGGAATGTAAAATGTGCCCTTGGAGGTCCCCAAACAGCAGGGGATTATTAAACACTTGGAGGCAGCTCAGATGGGAAGTCACTAGCTCTGGCAATGTGCACGTAGACTTAAGTGGCAGATGCTCAAAACAAAATGACAGCAGAAAATTACAGATACATATCTGTAGTTGTAGAAGAAGATTTGGAAGGTTTGAAAATTTCAGTGTGTGACATATGCTATGCTTTGAAGTAATAAACCTTTTTACTTTCTCTTTTTGTAGGATTGTGTTATGTACATTTAACATCAGTGGAAGGAGGGATCACTTTAAAAATACATTTTTTCCCATTTATTACACTTGTGATAAAAGCCAGCAAACTGCAAAAGGAGCTGTAAATGCCTAATATGCACTTATTAGCTCAGATGCTGTTCAGTCACGGTGTTTTTTATAGCAAGGGAATGTTGATTTCCACTTAGATATAGTTGACTAGAAACCTTGCTATCAGCAGGTGTAATCAAAGAGTGCGGTACTAAAGTAGTAGGAAAAGCACATGGATGTATTTACAAACTCTTTATGTAAGTATTTACAAATGAAGGAAACGTAATATTTAAGAAGCTAACAGACTCAATGAGTGATTTTTTTCAACAGGTCAGAAGTAGGAGAGTAAAACATTTCCTCAGACTTTTAGAATCTTTATGGCAAGATGTTTTCTGCTTAGCAGTTGAGGAGAGAGGCAAAAGAAAAGGGAAACTGTGTGCAAAATTGTATTTGTAATGCAGGCTCCCCAGGTAGGCACCTCTACACACGTACTCTGTTGATAATGGTAAAAATCATCTATACAGTGTGATTCTCTTAGTGGTCTAGATAAATCAACAGGATCTGTGATTTTGGTGTTCTTTGACAGGAATTTTTCCTTCTGGAACTGTTCAGCAGATTAGTAATTAGATTTTGCTGTTACACAATTACAGCTATTTTAATAAATAATCAATACTTGATTATAATTAGGTCACAATCTGAAAAAAAATCCAGGAATAAAAATATCAGACTGATTTTATAAGCTGCAACACCCCCTCCCCCAAAACCTAGATGACTAGATGTGAGAAAGTATAACCCTGTTTTTATAAGAAGGAAATTGGGAGAGGGTAAAACAGGTTGATTTTTGTGCTTGTTGGGGGAGGAGAGGCTTCACTCCCATTTGGTAGGGCTGCCCTCTAGTGCACTGCAGGCTAAAGGCAGCAATTTTTTCAGTACAGTAACAGGGTTCCCTTTGTAGCATAAAAGGGCATTTGCACAAATTATTATGCCTGAGATAGATATAGATATACATATTTACATATATATCAAATATATTGGAGTGTCATCTGGAGTTGCTTCTGTTTGTGTGGAGATAGCTGATGAAAAATTAACTTCTTACTCTTCATTTTTCTCTTACAAAACAAGATTTCTACCAAAACACATTTTCAAAAAATTTTATTATTCTTTAGAAAGTCTTTAGGTTAATGGTAATACTGAAATCGGACAAGTCTGTCACTCATTGTGATGTTGCATTTTGTTAATTGAAACATGGTAACAGTCATGAGCTGCAGCTGTAGTTCACTAGAGTGAGAAGGGGCCGTATCCTGAGCTCATCACAACTGCCTTGCTCTCAGCAACCAGCAGGAAGGAGCTGGAATCCCGGTCTGTCTGGCTTCTTCCTTCGGGCAGGATTCTCCAAGTATCCTGGAACTGCCATAGCAACTCTTCGTGCAGTTGACCTTCCCAGCCTTTGCTGCTCAGGTTATGTTTTTGAAGGGTGGGATTTGTTTTTTATACACATATATCGATCCTTTGGGAGGTGGATCTGCAGGATCCACTACGAAGTCAGAGAGGAACATGGGACTGCTCCAGTTTGTGACAAGGACTGTCGTAAATCCTGGTGACTCCAGGCTGAGCTAGGGTAGCCTCTGCTCACTGCCTGTGCGTACGTGGATCTGTGCTGTCCGTGCTGTGCTGCACACACAGGACACCCTGAGCTGTATGCAATTCAGATGAAGTTAAGGGGCAGTGATGGTGCAAGGAAGAAGGCAGGCGTTTGAATCTGGTGTGTGTGTTTCCCAGGCTAGTCAACGAGAAGGAAAAGGGGATTATTTCATCCTGATGTGAAATGCTTGTATTCTTAACTTAGTGGAGTATGAGCATTAAAGGTCTCTTGGTGTCCCCATAAATCAAAAATATATTAATGTCTCTGAAGTCCATTTAAGTTTACAAGTTAATTTTATGCCGGGAAGGCTGTACTGCAGGTATTTTTCTTCTGCTCTAGTTGTGTATTGCCCTCCCACGTCGGCAGTCACCACCTGTCTAGGTGCACCTAGTTTAGTATTAGTGCATTACAGCTAGTGACTGTCTTAATGATTTTTAAATTACATATTGATTTGCTCCTTAATGCCTTTCCTCCTCCATGCTTTGTTTCTCCTCATTGGCATTCCTAGATGACTATCTTAGTTCACCAACATTTTTGCTCAGCATTTTCATAATCTTTGCAGACAGGTCAATATATGTTTCCTACAAACCTTTTGGTAAATAACAACCCTTTAAATCTTGTGAATGAAATGTGTCTTGTTCAGAGGATAAGGCAGTTGGTCAGGAAGTGGGATCATTCACATGTGAAGGGTGACATCCGAGTTAATAAATGAGTTGGCATCAAGAAATCTCTTAATATGTCTTCATTTGCTTTTGAAGGTACTAATGTGGATTCTCAAGAACAATAGTATTTGAGCATCTCTCCCATATTGTGCTTTCTTTATGCTTGATGCTTAATCTTGGTGCAAGGGAAGCATGTAAGGATGTGTCCTGTTCTGCTTTAATGTGCTGCCCAGTCTGAGCAATGTGAAACAAAACTGAGCAAAAAAAGCATCTATGATAGGGAGAAAGCTTTGGGGTTTTAATGCTTTGACTTTGTCTCTGGTTTGTAAACAAAGGTGTATAAAAATATAATAAATCTGCAGCTAGATGAGCAGTGACACAGAAACTGTTTTGTATTTATATATAAATATGTGGCTGCTATTGCTTTACTGTCAAAGTACACAGCCCAAGTATTCTCAAGTGAGATCTATAAAGAATTCATTACCTTTATTTTCCATTTACATATTTTTGTGTGTGTCTGGTAGTTAATAGCAACATGGATTTATGTGACTGAAGCAATGAACTGTGAACAGTTGTAAGATGCTGCAGTTAGGCCACAAGAGCAGGCGTAGGATTATGCCCCAGATTTAAAAGGTGATTACACTACTTCTTACTACCACTTTGTGGGAAGTTACTACCTTATTCCTAATCTTTGGTTAGGGTTTGCACTCATAAAGCTGCATCTATTTCTATGCAAAGTCAGGTTTAGTGGTGTCTTAAGCGCAAGCCATCAGGTATGGAGTAGTCTTCAATCATTTAGCTGTGCAAAAACATGTCTGTGTCTTTGGTCTCCAGTGATGACGGAAGCCCAGTATTTTCTAAAAATGTTACGTTTTTGTGATAAAAACCTGAAAACTCACTCTATCTGTCGGAATGCTGAGCACTACGCACTGTTAAGTCCACTTCAATGAAGAAAACTGGGCAGGAGACCTTGACTACAGGGGCACAGGTTTTGGGGGTGGGATGGGGCAGATAATGCCCATGACCTCTTGAGCTATCCATAGAATATACAGTGTGCTTTCTTTCTGTGTTCTAACAAAATCAGATCTAGACTGTATTCCATCCTTGGTGGTGGTGCTTTTTGCCAGAAAATCAATAGTTTGTGACCTTTTTGGTACTTTTAAGTGCCCATAATATGTAAAGAGAAATTATACCAGGTGAAGGAGAAGATAATATTGAATTTCTCTAACATGTCTCTAACAAAATCTCTACTTACTCTATCGGGAATTGCCCAGAAGAGTAGTTTCTTCCTACTGTGACTTTTACTAGAATAAAGAAAACATTACAACCAAAAAAAAGCCCATTTCAATGTCATCTGCGTGTTTTGCACGTTAAACCTTCTGCCTGCAAAAATCCCTGTTCTGCTTCTAGCAGTTATTCGTTGTAGACATTTGTGATGAGTACATGAGACTTGATCACCTGTCTGTAATGACGGTCTTGCTCTCTGAAGTGCACTTATTGCAGCTGCATAATGAGAAGACCTGTGGTGATTCTTATGGGGAACTTTTATTTTGTTAAAAGTGGAAACATTTAAGCTTGAACTCCGCTATAAAAAAATAGTAGCTGCTTTAGGGTTCGGGAAGAGATGACCCAGGAAGAAAAGCACGTGGAGCAGTTTCAGTCTAGTTATGACTGAAACATTTGGCGCCTATTTGGATGGCTTGGCTAAGGTTTATGAGGCACAATTGTGCATAAAGCTTGTCTTAGAGGGAAGATAAGTTAGAGAGGCAGAAGGCTTTCTGTGTCCTACTTTATGCTTTGCTTTGTATTCCTGTGTATTTTGTACTGATCCACGTATCTTGAAAAATAGGTGCGTTAAGTAGGATGAATTAGTCATTTTCTATAGCAGAGGATGTAGTGTGTCATCTTTAAACAGGATTATTCTTTCCAATACCTTAAGTCACAGATTTTCAGTTGCTAAGGTCACATAAAGGTATTCAAAAGATAACAAAAACATCACATGGTGATTCTCCCCACCCCGCAGTGAGAAGACAGCAGAGCGTGATCTCTTGCTGCTACGCCAAAGGAAAAAGACCAGATAGGGCTATGGATTTGCAGGTGCACAGAGAGAGATGGATTCAAAATAAATGAATAAATATAGGTGAAAGGCTGGGTTATTTCAGAAACTTCACCTGCTTCATGGAGGTGATCCTAAGCATCCTGATCATGGGAAGCAAAAGCTGCAAAAAAATGAGTTATCATAAGCATAGTATCGGGTCATTACCCCAGATGGAGACTTCATATGGAAGGCCAGAAGGTGTCTTCTCTGTGTGCGTGCACCTTTTAAAAGGTTATGTATCTCACTGGAAAACTTTCAGGGTCTACAAACCAAAACAGTTCCAAAGGCACTGATTTACACAGTTGTAAGACCTATGCATGTAGTGTTCTATCACATTGCTCCTATCATACTGGAGATTATTTTTAATATTCCATGCCTAGGATTTCTGTATTCATACCTACTTTGTGTCTGCTTCAAATAAAGTAATTCCTTGCCTTTTCTTTGAGGTAGAATGGCTGTGAATGGAGTCTTATAGTGTGAGATTGCTGTATGATATTGGTTTCTTTGCCACAGTGATATATGGCTCTGGAGTGGAGTTTCTGGGAGCAAAATGGAACAAAAGATAGCTTATTTTACAAGCACAATGTCACTTTGAAGAGTTGTGAGAAACAAGATTATTTATGTAAAATAATCCTGGGTATTTAATTCTCACATGAAGTAAATTATATTCTTGCAAACAGGTCAAGAAATTGAAATTATAAGATTCAGTGCTTGTAATTCCATGCCAAAATGCTAATCCGTTTCAACTTGGATGTTTTTCCAAAATGTTTTCATTTGAATGCACTCCTAGTTTGAATTGCCTAGTAGTCACTTTTTGATGATCCAGTTGTCTCTTTGAAAATCTGAAAATCAGAGAAAAAGCATTTCCAGTGCCTTGAAAGGTCTGCAATTCAAGTCTTCAACAGAACAGAAAGCGTTAATCATTCAGGCATTTACTACATAGACTTGTAACAGTCTTTTTTTTTTTTTTAATAGACGTTTATTATACTGTTGTTTCCTCTGGTGAGATATGCATGAATGTTTTAAATTATTGTGTAATATAGCACGCTAGCCAGTATCAGCATATTGCATTTGCAGCATGAAGAGCTGTGACAACAGGTAGAGGCATCATTGTATAAACTTTGAGTACCTGTGTTTGTGTGGGTTACCTAAGAGGTGTCTGGCACCTGTATTCCCCCAGAGCTCAGGCACACATTCTGCTTTAAGGGGAAAAAAGTCTGCTCTTCATTTGTGGATCAGTAAAGTCACTCTTGTGTGCTGAAGGCATATGATGCTTCATATTTGTTCTGAAAAAAAACCCAGAAAATTTCATTGTTATCCATATGCGCAAAACAAGGGAAACAGTAGTATGCAAAAACATGAACAAATCGGTTCTCAACAGAATTCAAGCTAGGGAGGTAGCTCTGCAGAAAAAAAACCCCCCTAGAAATTGGTTTTATTAGTAGAATAAAGATTGTGATTTAGACATGTATGTTTAATTTTTTTAAAGGAATTTGCAGATAAATTTTCTGGAACACTCTGTGAGAGAATTTTGACAAAAAATTATTTTCTGACACTTATGACAGTCAGAATGAGTGCCTTTTTAATAATCCGTGATGCTGGTTAAGTTTCTAAATGTTCGCAGCTCCTGATGCATGGGGCATCATGTCACTGAGAGCTGCATCTACCTTAGTGCCAGCTCGCACAATCCCACACAGCTGGTGTTTGGGTGATGTTACATCTTTCGCACACGGAGGTACCCATGAATGTGTATATACATATATAGCTGTGCACACATATATAGGTGTGACAGTATATACGTATGTGTGTACACACACTACTACGTCAATGAAATTGGGCTTAACGCAAGTCTTTGAAGCTTCTTTTTGAACAACGTACACATCAGTCTGAAGAACACTATCTTAAGCTCTCGTGAGGTGTTGGTACTCATCTGACGTTATATTTTCTATTCATTTATTGCATATTAGAGGTAACAAACACTGTCAAGCAGCAGCAGCTCATTCATTTTAGAAAATTAGCAAAGCCCTGTTGTGGCCCACTGCTTGAGAAGCAGGTGTCATGGAAATCTCTGCTTTGTTTACTTGTGAGACTGTGTGTTTTTCTGCAGAATTTCCTTCTGTTATCTGTCTCACATGAATATTTTTTTTGAAACTTTGCTACCTGCCCGTTGTGTGCTAGTTTTGTGTGGTGGAAATGGAATTGAGAGCCGAGAGAGACTAAATGGCAAATAGGCTCCCTAATGAGGAAGGAGTGATTGGGTAGAATTTGAAAAAAATGATTGTGAACACGTCTATAATTTTGTTTGAACTTCAGAACTAAACTCTTAATTATGTTTTGCAGGATATGAATGATTACTCTCCAGTATTTAGCAAAAAGCTCTACAGGGGAATGGTTGCTCCTGATGCAGTCAAGGGCACTGTTATCACTACTGTTTCAGCTGAGGATCAAGATCCTCCGGTAAGCAAAAAGGTTCTATTAATACTCTGCACCCAAGAGAGAAAAATCTTTAACCCTCACAAGTGACCTAACTCTCTGAACAACAAAGGTGATTATTATGAGTTTCACAGAGCAGTAACTCATACATTTTTTATGTCTGCCTGTCCTTTGTCGTTCTGGACAGAGGCTGCACAATGATTGTTCCTGAAGCTGGCAAATCAATGATACAGCTCCTTTCTTCAGGAAGATTTTTGGAAAGCTCTTTATCTGACTTCACAGTATAGATGAATAAGAGGAATAGGCAGGAAGGGAAGCCGTTCTTGTCTTTGGTACAGTTCTGTAGCTTAAAGAGGAAACAGAACACAACTTTGTAAGATTGTTGCTTTCTTGATTTTGCAGTCATTGTGCATTTCCAGTCTGAGTCATCACAGGGTTATGTGGAACTGTACAGCTCACCAGCCAGCCCTATTGGATGAGCAGCATTTGAGCCGTGTGCACCTATTTTGGGGATAAAGTTTATTTCTGCCACTGGCTTTTATGCTGTTCCCTGGTGAAGCACTTGATTGACAGAACTGGGCACATATTTTTGACTTGTTAGCTATTCTAAAAGGTAATATCAATTTTTGTAATCAGAGGTTGATGAACATTGGTGACCAGATGATACATTGAGGACAATAAAAGCCAAAGATGTTCTGCCAGCCAGGTTTAATTTTTAATTGTTAGTATTTGGCATATTAAGGAGAATAATCCTCAGGGAGAAGAGTTCAGAGAGAATGTGCCATGCATGTTAAAATGATGGCAGTGCTTTGACACAAACCAACTGTACCTTAGCTAAATCTGCTACATAGTAATTTATTTACCACCAAGGACAGAAATGCTAAGGCAGTGTTTCTGTAAGGACAGACCTGCTATCCCCTTGTAAAAGGTCCTGACACACAAAGGTAAGTAAATTCCCTGTAGGTGATATGTATCAGTCAGGTATTACTTAACTTGAAGGCATTTAAGGTAGTTTATAACAGCTGAAGATCTGGACTATTGTTTGTTTAAAGTATATGGAAGACAGTATTATCAAGTAGGTAATGAATAGCAGTCGTTATCAATTAATAGTGCTACAGAGTATTGAAGGGATGTGGCAGCAGAGGACATAGACATCATTTGAGCAGTAAACAAAAGAAATGGAGAGAAGTCTGCCTTAATGGCTGGTCTTGGACAATGTGAAGGGGAGTATGAGAGATGTTGGTGCCTGATTTTGAGCGGTTGGCTTGCAGAATGGAGCCTGAGGTGTGTGTTAAGCTCCTTCCATAAAGCACAGGCACATTAGAATAGGGTCCCAACCAGCCAACATATTAATCACAAATCTGCTTGCTTTGTGAAGCAGAATAGTCAGCTCATGTATACATTAGACTGATCAGTAGAGGCAAGTGGGAATTTCTAGTGTCTTGCTTTAGAGATGCTTTTAAAAATGCATAGCCTAGGACGGTTCTCTTCGTGGCAGGCACCTACATTTTCCTTCAAAGACACATCTGGGTGTACTCATAGCTTTTAGCATGCAGCAGGAGAAAGATGATGTAGTAGCGGTAGTGCCTGCTCTCCTCCCTTTATATCTTGTTATATTAACGTTGCTAGGAAAAGCCTTTCCATAGGATGTTAGAGGCCTAGGCTGCCTTCCCTCCACTGACTGAAGGATTCAAATCTTTAGCTCTGTTTCCATGTAAAATATCTTAACTACCAGGAAAGAGGCTGGCCACAGTTTCTGACAAACTTGAGGTATATCTGCAGGTGTGTGGAAGTCTTCCAAGCTAGGAAGTTGCTATAAAGGTAACAAGCTGCAGCACCTGTGAAGATCAGGGACATGCAAGGTTAACCAGACTTGTACCCACAGCACCTGGTCCTTTTCTGGACTGGAACCATTACGCTTAAGCAAGGGGATATATCTCTAGTAGCATTATAGAAGTTTAAAATGTAGAACTCCCTGCTACAGCCCTTCAGAGGGCTTTGTAAGTGTCCATATTTTTGTGGCCTCCCTACACTGTTGCTCCCACTGCCTGTGGAAGTCTGGTGCTTTTGTCTGACCTCCTTCACTGTTCCCTGGGGCACACCAGGCCTAGGCTTCCACCATCGTCTTAGTCACTGTTTAAAGCAGTGATTTGCAGGGAAAGGTAGGCTTCATTGCTCAGATGTGCTGGAAAACAATTTTTAAATTGATTTAAGACTATTTGATTCTACTCTGTGAATGACTTTTACTGTCATGTTTCATGAATGTCTTATTCTTCCATATGGTAGGTGCAATAACCTGGGTATTACAGAATGGAAATTGAGATCAAAGTGGGCAGAGTTTCTGGGTAGCATTAGAAGACCGCAAGGTTTATGTTTACACTATATATTGCACAAAGGTATTTGCTCATTTTACTAGCATTTCTTCCTGAATAAAGCACTCGTACTGCTGGAGTACTACCATTAAATTAGTAAAACTTGCCTGCACATAAATGGGTCTGAATTGCATTCAGCATTTCAGGGAGTTCAGCAGATGCTGCTTAGCTGGAGAAGATTCTCTGTTGCTCTCCCTCAGAATGACTTGGGTACCAGGGAGACAGGAAACACCATTTCCCTTCAGGATCGCTCATCCTCAGCAGTTAGCAGCAAATAATTCAAAAGGAAACACTCTGCCCATATCACAAGTGGAGCTGCTTCACAGTGATCTGCCAGTGGAGAGTGGGGAAAACTGCCTGTGCATACTGTTGGAAACTGTGTGATTTTTTTGATTGCCACAGTAGAAATCTAAAATACACAGTCCTACGGACCTGTCTCTGCTCCTTGCACCAGTACGTATTTGTTCTAGCAGGTTTATCATACTGACCTTTGAGAAAAGTCTGCAGAAAAGGATGTTAAGGATCAACGATACTGTGCAAGAAGATGAATTTCTATTCCATGGAAATTTCAACATAAATGGGTTAGTGAAGGTAGAAAAAAAAAAAAAATGTTCATTGGTGCTAGAGAATCACTTGTTAACTTGCTTTTTGTGCAGCTTTTATTTAATAGTATCTGTTGCCTTAAAACAAGATATTCTGGTCACAATAAAGTATTTCCCCATTCTGATGTAAGCTCCATTTTATAATCCCTGGATTTAATGTATCTCAGATATCGCTGAGATACTGGAGGAAGCAAAATAGTTCAGAAACTAATTAACATATATTTATAACAATACTTAGTCCTGTGGAATTGGCATTTCCTAATGCACAGTTATTTGCTTATTTTCCTAATGCAAGTGTTCCACTTTTTCTTTTAAAAAAACCCAAAACCTCCTAACTTTCTCCTTTTCTAACATTTCTGTCACTGTCACTTGAACAGATAAATGTAGAAACTGGACATGGATAATCTTGCATGCTGTTTTGTACAGTGGGTAATGACAGCCATCTCTGGGTGGTATGAGAATGGCAGAATAAAAACCTGACTAAAGTGCCTATTTCTCCCAGATTCCTTTCTTGTGATTTCTTCATATATTTATATGGATTTCTTTTATATAGGTTTGAGTGTTTTATGTTTGAAAGATGTGGGGATCGCTTCTACTTCTGTGGAGAAATCTAGGCACATGCATGAGAGAGAGATCAAAATAACTGAATGTGGGATCTTGTTTATTACCATTATAACAGGCATAAATGCATATGACAGTAATGTTAAGATAATGTTCTTCAAAATCAACTGTTGCATTTCTTTGGTTTTTATGAAGACAGAAATTAAGCTACCCTTAGGCATTCAGTGACTACAATAGCCATAAAAGTTAGCCAACTATGGAGGAAAGCTTTAAAAATAGGTTTTGAAAGTTGGGATTTTATTTCAAACTAGTAGCTGATAGTTTTTACTTTTAAAATAAAAAAAAAAGAAGATAGAGAAAACCATCAGGCATAAATGGCTTTGTTTCTTTTTCTGACTGAGCCAACCTGTTTAGATGTTTTGTGCTAATGGCAAATTTGTATTATCTGGAGCTGACTTTGACATTAAGTGGTGTCACAAAGTATTTGATATGAATTTACCAGAAATTGTTTTAAAAAACACACAACCTTTTCTCTGTTCAGCAAGAGTACCTTCCTCTAAACTTGCCTTAAGGGAAGGAATATTCTTAGTTATCATCATCAATACTTTAGTTGTGTGTTTGGGTTTTTTTAACCTGGTGGAATCTTATTTGCACAGTACTAATACACCTATTTTATCAGTTCAGGAAAAGAAATATATACCTATTAAGAAAATAATTGTGGCTTTAAAATACGGCTGATTATCAGGGCAGGTCTAATAAGAGTCTAACTAATTTGAAGTATCCATGCCTGAATTTTTCTGTTGTCATTTTACAAGTAATGTAGACTATTCCCCTGTCAACATTAAACTCAGCCCAGAACAAAAGACAAGTTAGATTTTTTTCATCATCTGCAATAAAAGCTTTTCAGACCTAATCAGCTCTTCAGAGACTGCCTGCTATCTTCAGCAAATCCCAACGTTGCTCTGCATTGTCAAATTAATATGGATGGTATGAGAATCCAAATGGAAAAGCTCAGCACCTGCATGTGATTTCTCTGCAGGTAAGGCAAATTTGAATTTTCCAACAGCAGAAGAGCCAGTTTGGGGTAAGAAGGAGGTGTTGAATGGTGTCAGTGGAGTTTGGTCCTCCATTTCACCCCAGAGGTGCCATCCTCAGCCCGTTCCTCCTTTGAGCTGCTGGACTGGGGCTATTGTGGTGTTGCCCTGTTGTTCCTACTAGTCCCTCAACAGCAAAAGTGACAGCAGCACTGACAGGCGTGTAGGTGGTAGAAAAAAATTTCATGCCAGTGAAGTCAACCTTAATAAATCATCATCTGTAGGAAAGGATGAAGGTATTTTACCTACAGTGTTACTTTTTTACTCTAGAAGTGCTCATTCAGTGATGTTCTTGAGAAAAGATCATGGCTTTGTCTGTGGCTTTTGACTTTTAAAGGACAAGTCATAAATACAAATGCAAGCATTAAATGGTCAGTGAGGGTGGCATGGGTACAAACAGTAATGTAGGTGAAAGATAAAAGGTTGAAAGAAACCTGTGACATAGAGTTTTCTGGTTTGCAGTAGCAGTGTATTTTCTAAGTGATTTACAAACTTATAGCATATAGGTGTGGAAGTGCCACGAGTGACTACGATACACTTCAAAAATAGTCAGAGGGGATAAGAGTGAGCTTTTACTCTTAACTGAAGTACTGTTTGATTAATTTATTGGAGATGTAGATTAAAGGTTATCTTGTTTTTCTTTAAAAAAACTGCCCTCATCAAATCTCCATGCAGTAAATTATTTGCAACTTAGGGTATCTTACATGTACAAATGTGTAGATTTGTGAACAAATGAATGTCTGAGTCAGGATGAAGATGTGTAATTTTCTTAATTTAACTGATGCCTAAAACATTAAGCCATCATTAGAATGCAACTGTTGGTAAAAGGATTGGATTGGTTGCAAAAACCCATGGATTTCTGGTTACTATTAACAGTCACTAAATTAAACCAAAAATTATCTGTGCTAGATTCAAATGCCTCCAAGTAGGTATTTAGTTATGTTTTTATTTTGACCTGTGGATTTCAAAGTGGTCAAAAAATCTTGGCCTGAAGGCATAAGAGATCTCTGATAGTTATTCCTTCAGGTCCTTAGTGAAATGTCAATTAATACATAGAAACCAGTGCTTTTCACTAAAGGCCAGGGCAGGATTTGAAGGGCTGTCTTGAGCAAATGTCAGTTTAAATTCTCACCAGTTTCTCCTTTCCTTTCTTTTCCCTTTGAATTCACTTTTTTTGCAGTGACTGAGAATATAAGTTATGTTTCAGAAGTACCTTTTACATTTGTGATAAATACTCTAATTTGAAATACCATTCTGGTCATTGAAATCTGGTAAATTTTGATTTACATGTGTTTCATGAAATATGGTAAATCAACATACTGTCCTTTAGTTTACTGGAGCAATCCACAGTATATTTTTCTACAGTTTTAAAATAGTTATACGATATTTCATTTTTCAGATTACTTAGTACATCGTATAATTGCTCACCTTGTCTTTCCCAGAAGAGCTTACATCTAATTCCAGACAAACTACCTGTAAGGGGTATGAAAATACCAAGCAGAAGGCAACAAAAACAGGCCAAGGAAGACAGAGGGAATTATGGTAATAGACTAGAGCCATGGTTATATGGCTGCCAAAGAAAAGCTTGAGTAGAGCTTGGATTTTTTTCTAAATAACTGGTAAAGCTTACTAAATTAAAAATCTTCAATTTAAAAAAAAAATGCAATTGAAATTGTTGAGGCAGTTGAGCACACTTTCCATTTAGCATTTGAATAACCCTTTTAAGGTATAAGTACTCGTGTATTCAAAATACTTAGTTGTGTAAAGATCTGAAAGAAGTGAGGGAGGTAGCTTTTAGACCAGCTGAGAAAAGCTGTACTGTTTGCATGGGGGGTAATCTTGAGGAAGCAGATGAGTGAGGCATCACAGCCACTGTGCAAACGGCACTAAAAGGGTGATAACACTGGGTTAGGAGGCTGCACTGTGCAAGTGGGAAAGAGCAGAGGCACTTGTATGTCGAGGGTTTCCCTCACATATTATCTTGAGTTTTCTTTCCAGAAGTGTTATCCAGCTGGAGCTTAAGGACTTTGTCTATTTATCTGGGGTGTCTTAGTATCTAGGAGTGGATAAGTTTAGGCTGTTGGACATCATGGTCAAGTGTCTTGTTCAGGGCAACTCTGGAGCCCTGCGCAGTGAAGCTGTGCCTCCAAAACACACTTGGACTTCCCAAGCACCAAGGGGGCAGAGTCACTCAAACAGGCTTTGCTGTATTTGCATTGCCAAAGTTGGCTCCAGTGAGCCCCAGACAAGTTTGACTTACTGTATACAGTGTAGACGGGTGTCTGAGTAGTCCCAGACAGAAATATGATAAAACTAGTGAGAGACACTGGGGTTTTTTCCACTATAAATTCCTTGCTTGCTTTCCTGGAAGAACTCCATTCGCCCTATTTGAGTTTAATCTCCCCACTGACTCTTTTGGGTTGAAGACAGTGATCTGACCAAAAGACAAAGTAAAAAATGGTGAAAGGTGCCAGCAGGTATCCTGTGTGAGGCACGTAACTTTGCAAGGGTCTTGTGTGGCTGGGAAGCCACAGAAACACTGCATCTCTGCTGGAAGTGCCAAAGAAATGCTTCTAGCAACTAAGGCAGATGCAATAAAATCCTATAGAAAAATACTTATTTTTAAGTGCTACTTTGCCTTAGCTAACACAAATGTATGCAGCTTTGGTTTCTCTCAGAGGTATTTTCAAGTCTTTACAGGGATAGATACCTGGAGTCCCCAAAGCCTGGACAAAGTCAACAACTGACTTTCTCATCTACGCTTCTGAGTTTTATTAGCACAGTCTTTAGCATCCCCAGCCAGCATCTATTGCCATCTATTCTCTGGGCAAATATGTGATCCTTTGTAGCTGAAGAAATCTGAAGCCTGTATCAGGGTTGGTACAGATGCATAAATCCCTCAATTCAATGTCAGTCAGCCACTGAAAAACTCCTCAGGACTGTTAATAGCATTTCCCCTCTCAGTGCTCAGTTTGAGAGCTTAGCTCTCAAAGAATAAGTGGCCTGCCCAAAAGCAGAGCTTCTTAAAATGCTTCAGGAATGGCAAGTGAAAAGGCATGGAACCAGTATCTAAATACTGCTTGGGCCATCGGAGTGAGTCACCACTTCTGCACTCAGCAGCTGTACGGAGACACAGCTGAATTTGCTTTTAAACTGCCCCTCTCTTGCTGCCTTTCCATCCTCTGTCTTGGGTTTTGATTTGATGTAAACTAAAAATAAATGCTAACCCATATTGTACCTGGCCACAAAAAAAAAAAAAGCACAATATCTTTGTTTCCTACACAAGCTAATGTATAGTCTGAATTAAAATGACAAGGACAGTCACTTTGGGAGCAAGAGAAAGGAAAGCAAAAGGACTCTTGTAGCTCTGTGGAATGATCAAACCAAATGCACAGCAGAGCAATGGTTTGCTTTGAAACTTTAGAGGTCAAACTTGATCAGTCTCAAGGCTGGGAAGGTTTTGGTGACGAAAAAGAGCTATAAACCTGGGTTATTTCCTGTTATGTAGCGAAGTTTACAAATCTGTTTTAAATGAGACAATTAAGTGTGGAGGGATTTGAATGGTAGTTGCTTTTTTGCTTGGCAAAGGGGCTATCTGTGATTATGTTCAGCAGGTCTGTACAGATGGCCATACCCATACCTAAGTTATTCAAGGACACCTGAGATCATCCTTGGAGAGAAAGAGTAGTTTTCTTCATTGTGAACAGTTTATGCTTTATTGAAGTGGTGTGGTGATGAAAGATGCCAGATGATCATGACTATGTTCTCAAAGCTCTTAACCCTCCAAATATTTTGAAAGGAGAGCAACGTGAGCTATTTGATAGATGCTTAGTTTGCTTGCTTTATTTATCAGAAGGTGAATATTCCCAGGATTGATATAACTTGAGGTGTTTGCTTTTCCTGTATATGCCTTTTTTTGTACGGTTTATCACTGTAAAAGCTGGAATATTTCTTCTGTGGGCAATTCCCCTGCATATTGTGATTTTGTTGATTTGAAATGTCAATAGAAACAGATGCAGAACACTAATTTTAATGAGCAGCCAGCTTCCAGAGCTCCAGAACATCCAATTTAATGGTTTATCCAATCTTGTAACAACTTGTAAGGTTTTGTTCAATGGAGCCCTTTTGTCAGATTGAGAGCAATTGTCCTTATTGTTTTACAGGCACCCACTAAAACTAAGATGCTAACAGATATTTAACTAGACATTTCACAGATATTTAATTGGAGATAAAAGCATTTTTCAGGTAGTCCAGGGCTGAATCTTTTAAAACCCATTACTGTTGGATTTCATAGTGTCTGCTGGAGGTTTGTGTATGGGAAACATGCTGCAAATTTGATGAGTTCTTCAAGTAACTTTATGCCATGGCTTTAAAAGTTCATGTTCTTTTTGTGTTCATCTTGTTATAGTTAATAATTCAGAATTTCCAGATTTAGTAATTCGGAATTTCAGGTCCTCTTGTTGAGCTACATACTAAAGAATAGAATCCTTCAAATTTTAGAGTTTATATAAATGAATTTAGGGTGAATATACATGAGTGCACCATTCACAATCCTTAGCTGGTATAAGATGCACCAAAATTGTTCGCCTACTCTGTGGTCTGCCCCACCTTTAATGGTTACTTTACTTTGAGTGTGTTACAAAGAACATGTGCAGCCACCTGTAATTATTTTTTTTAGCATCACTTTCCAATTTTTTTCATAGAATTACCTTAACAAAACTGTGAACTCTTTACAACGCACATCATTCAGATTTGCGTTGAAATCTACAGATGGAGATAATTTATTGAACTCCTTACCAGTTTCACATTTTATCTGTAATACCCTCAGAAGTTTTCTGGCTTCAGTCAGAAAGTGGCATTGAGTACAAAGAGACTTGGTAAATAAGTCTGTATTTGTTATGCCACTATTCCATAGTAGTACTTAGGGGTAAAATCCAGGTCATTTACCAGATGTGCATCTGGGATCTTCACGAGTAGACTCCCAAGTGAAAGTGAAAAGCATTTTTTCCCACTCTTTCCTGGGCAAGATCATTCTGGTTTTGTATGTCTATTAGCCGTTTGAATAGTGGAAGTAATGAGCCTAGCTTCCTTTTGAATTGCTTGAAGAAATATACATTAAAACATACCGAAGTTATTGTTGTGTTACACTCTCACCATTTTTCCGGGCTGTATTGCATTACAATTTCTCTGCAACCTCTCTGTGCCTGTTGAGAGTTATCTCGACAGTGCACATGTGCACCCTCCACGGCCTCTTTGCCCAGGGCCTCTGTGCGCAGCCTGATCATCTAACAAATGTTGGGGACGTTTTCGTACCTGTCAGCTGTGTCACAAATGAATGTTGTTTCCCCAGAGCAAATGGAAACGTAAGGAATTATGCAGCAATGAAAGAAATAATTGAAGCTGGATGAGCTTTAGATCTAGTTTCACATTAGTCTGGAACTCTCAGGAAAACTTTAGTTTGAGAGAATGAGCATGATTCCTGCCAAGTACAATCCTTGCTCTATGGTTTATTTGAGAATATTATCTGCTATATTTGAGTTTTGCTGTAGACATAGGAGTGCATTTAAATTAATTTAGAACAGAGGCAAAAGATGATTAATATTTGAGATAATTAAAACTTGCTTCTAAATAGATTTCCCTGGGAAATCTCTCTGGAGATTTTTCTAATTACATTGGTGCCAAAATGTTGTAAATAAAAAATAAATCCCTGTTTTGTTATTTTCAGAAATGACAGGAGAAAAGTGTACTTGATAGTCATATCAGGAACAATAACCTGATGAGATTTTTGTTTATTTAATAACAAATTACCTAGTGTGTGCAGGTTTAATGATGATGATAGCTTTTAGTCTTCCAAGCAAATGTGAGGACCATCATTCTGAAACCAAATAGAGTGGATTTCAGCAGGTAATTTTCTCTTAATTATAATGTTGAAGAAAAATGACTGAATCGGAGAATGCCGGGGGAAAGTTGTATAATCACCTCTGTTACGCTGTGATCTCTGAAATTTCTCATGTTTTCAGGGATTTGCACTCTCTTTAGTGTGCATGGTCCCATAAAGTACTTTTAACTATAAACATGGTGTGTCATATATTTCTTCACTAAACACCAAAACACATCTGGCAGACCCAGTTCTTGCATTGTTAAAGGTGCTGACTTGCCAGCAGCACTGGAGCGGTGTACTTGCTACTAAACCCTTCCTGGGTTGGATTTCCTCGGAGGGCTCAAAGAGACAATGGCCTCATCACTGCTGCAGTTAAAATCAGCCAGAGCAGTGGCTGCGCAAGTCTCCCCAGAAACTCTGTGAATGTCTTGGTTGCATCCAGCCCTGTCTCACTTCTTTTTACGTGCAAGGTGTTACGTGCGCAGGGCTTTATGGGGAGGAAGGCTGAGGTGGCCTGGCTGCCTTGCTGTCGACCTTACTCCTTTAGTATTAGGCTTAAGTATTCTTGTTCATTTAACGACTGTAAAAAGTGATACCACCAATTTAATTCTTAGAAGCTACCTACAATTTTTAATTCAGATAAATATTCTTCGCTGAAGGGTCACTTTTCTCACAGTGAAGTATGGTTTATTCATTGAATAGTCCTCATCAGAAGTTAATGTGGCAAAATCTGACATCATGTTATACAGCTCTGTAGCATGCATTAGCATGATGTAAAATACCTGTGCTAAATCCATTCCAGTAAAGCTTTTAGTTTAGACTATGTATTTTGACTGAGCATTTCAGTGTACTTTTGTTGTATCAACAAAATGTTGATATGATTTAGTGAGCGTAAAGCACTTTTGCAGCTGTTTCTATTGCTGTTTACAAAAGTAAATTCCCTGTTTCCTTGTAGTTGGTAGCTGACATGGTACATTGAATATATTCTCAATAACAACAAAGCTGCTTTCTACTACATTACTGAATATAGATGAAAATTATCAATTTGCTATTAATGAAACTGTGGGCTCTGATATTTGGTCTCTTTAAATACAGTGTAAAGGTCAAAACCGGATCTGAGGTCTAGACTCAGAGGCATTAAGAAACTGAAATCATACTAATGATAAGACCTCAGTTTCCAAGTGCTTCTCTGAATCTGCTCCTAAACATATTTAGCAAATAACCTAGTTTGAATTTTGTTACATGTCCCAAGTGTCTACGTATCCTGGTAACACAGACTTTGGTCTACTGAAAAATAGTTATTCAGACATCGGTGTGCAAAAAAACCCTTTCTTTGTTTTAAATCCCTTCTTTGAGCCTCCTTTTTCTCACACCTTTTTAGTACATAGTTTATATTCATACTGGCTTCACTGCTTTAGTAACCTGCTGCTGCGTCACATTTTAATCTTTGAAAACAGTGGATCACTATCAATACTAGTGAGGGGGCAGTCACTGAGAATGAAAGTAACCTGTTAAAATGTATTGTCTCCCAGAGATCCTCTTTAACCAGTCGATCGTACAATTCATCTCATCTGAAAAGAGGTTGAGTGATTCCTGCCAGAAGTGTCTGCTGCTCTTAAGTTAGATGGGTGCCAGGAACCATCCTGCCGCTACCGGAGAAGCTGCTCCAGGCACTGGGAAAGCGGCTGTTGCAGCAGAGCCTGGGGTGCTACCAGGGAGCAGTGGGAGTGTGGAGATTCCAGGGACAAGCATTGCCACCCATTTTGCTTTTTGGGACTTGATAGATCACGCAGGTTGGCACGAGCTGCCAGGGCCCTCCCGTCTCTCCAATGTGGGAGCAGCTGCCTCTTAGGCTGTGCTTACAGGCATGGTGTTTACTCCATGTCCCCTAAAGGTCCCTGGAGGATGACTGCTGGAATGGGAGCATTGGAATATAATGGATACTTTAAGAAACTTCATCACAATAAATGTTATTTATTTAGGCAGTTAGTGTTAAAGCAGTTAAATTGGGTAAATAGCCTTCTATTAGAAAATGCTGAATTACTGATCTGAAAAATTCATCTATTATATCCTCTGGCAATGCCTCTTCTGATTCCTCTTTTATTTTTTGGGTGCATATGCATGCCGACAATTTGTGACACATGCACGGGCTGTCTGTGCTTGTTCCTTGTCACTGGAACAGGGTTTGAACAGCGGGGAAGATTCATTACGGGGCTACTTAAAATCTGTTGGCAAAACTGCATTTTCTGTTGCCACTGATATGACAAACGTATTCTCCTTTTTGTTTTCTGATGTTGTTCTTAGAGCCAGCTCTGATATCTAATAGTAAGTGGCATTGGTAACGCTCAGCCCTCTGTTACAGGTAGGGAGGGCCACAGATGTCCGGTCACTTCACACAAGCACTTGTGACCATCTCAGCCCTGCAGTGCAGGGCAGGGTCACCTCTTCAATCAGGAAGGTGGGGATGTGAGCTTTTAGACGATTGTGCTAAAATTGCTAGAGCTGTACAGTTCAGCCGCAGAGAGAGCATGTGTTGGAATATGTTTGGAAGCACTGCAGGCCCTATAATATCTGTGGTTTAGTTCCTAGAGGTGAGGATTTTGAAATATATTAGTTCTTCATCACTCAGCTTTGGTGAAAATTAAAACCTTCAGATGCTGCTGTTTGATTTGTATGTAAAACAGCCCATTTAGGCTGCATGGTGGGTTTGCCCAGGCAACCCAATGCTGTTTTCATTTTGTTTCCCCAAAAAGAGAAACGTGAGAATGTCACATAGGCTGGACTGTCCTGTGTGCAGAACTATAGTCTTGACTTTTCAGAAAATAATAGAACACGCATCTTCCCATCTTCAGCAGCAAGACACTGTAAGTTTCAGGACAAGCTGAATAAGTGTTGGAGTTTTTAGAGCATTTAGAAGTTTCTTGAACTTCAAAGGAGTTTTTATAACATGTTAAAATAGTTTTGAAAGGTATATTAACCAACCTTAAGCCATGCCCATCTTCTGTTATTTGAAAATTTCAGTAGGTATAAAACAGACCGCTGCTTCTGTCTGTCTGTAAGGATGGGGTTTTCAGCTCTCTTCTTTCCAAACCTCTGGTCATTTTTCTTACGGGACCTCTCAGATATCACTGTAAAGTGTTTTGGGGGGAGGCAGCGGGGATCCTCAGTAACAAACCCAGTTATGAGGAAGACAAACAGCAAGTTTAGTTTGTGATGGTCTGTTTACCAATGTTGCATTTTAATCCTTTGCTAACTTCATAAGATGTGTAAAAATAAAAATATATGCAAGTTGCTTTGGTTTTGCCTTACAGGGCACACCAGCAAGTCGAGTCCGATACAAAGTAGACGTTGTCCAGTTTCCTTACAGTGCCAGCATTTTTGACGTGGATGAAAACTCAGGACGGGTAGTAACTCGAGTAAACCTAAATGAAGAGCCAAGTACAGTGTTTAAGGTATGAACTCATGTATACTGTCAGTAAACGTTGCCTGCATTTGATGGAATTCCTTTTACCTTCATGTTTCTCTGTGTTGCTTCTTTACTTCCTTAATTTCTTCCTGGCATGTGTTTTGTGCCTTTTTGATTTCAGAAACTTCTTTAACAGATGTGAGTGCTACTGGTAGGAGGGCAGAAGAAACAGGGAGGTAGCTGAAGGAAACCTCAGGTTTTGAAAGCTACCTTGCTGATCTCTTTGTTTTCAACAGGGCCGTCAGCATTTTTGTGAGAACTTTGTTAGAATGGTGAAATACCTTGTAAAGAAAGTGTTTTCCCAGATGGATAGTTTGGCACTTCCTGTTCACCACTGCTGTAATGTAAAAACATTGGGTTTAAGGAGGCCTAAATTACTATTGTGTTGTTATTGTTCCTGAAGAGTCTCAAGTGTAGTTAGTGCAGAGTAAGTTATGATGTTAATCAAAATCATTGAGACACATCTCTCCTCTTAAATCCATGAGTGGAGGGGGTAGTTAAAAATGAAAATTAAACTGTGTCGGTAAGCAAAAAAAAAAAAAGTATCTGTAATATGTGGGGGTTTATATGTAATTTCCCTGCTTGGAAACTGCCCACCTTCTGTATGGTTGTTAAGGTGTGTTTGTTTCTTCTTTCAGTTATTTATTTTTAAAATGAGGATTAAAGAGAGGTTTATTTGCATACTTTTCCATTATAAGGAATAAAGCTGTCCACTGTTTTCCACTTCTGAGTGTCCCATCAAATCCTACTATGAGCTTGAGTAGTGTTGAAATGCTGTCACTGTTTTAGGAACTTAGGATAGTGCTAATTTGAGTTCTTTTAAGTTTTTAACAAATGCAGTAAAACTCAAAGGATAAGACAATTATCTCTTGGTTAACATCACCAGAGTATAACTTCTCTGTTTGTCATGGTTTAACCCCAGCCAGCAACTAAGCACCACGCAGCTGCTCACTCACCCCCCCCCCCATCCAGTGGGATGGGGGAGAAAATCAGGAGGAGAAGTAAAACTCCTGGGTTGAGATAAGAATGGTTTAATAGAACAGAAAAGAAGAAACTAATAATGATAATGATAACACTAATAAAATGACAACAGTAGTAATAAAAGGATTGAAATGTACAAATGATGCGCAGGGCAATTGCTCACCGCCCGCCGACCGACACCCAGCCAGTCCCCGAGCGGCGAATCCCTGCCCCCCCACTTCCCAGTTCCTAAACTAGATGGGCCGTCCCATGGTACGGAATACACTGTTGGCCAGTTTGGGTCAGGTGCCCTGGCTGGGCATGAGAAGCTGAAAAATCCTTGACTATAGTCTAAACACTACTGAGCAACAACTGGAAACATCAGTGTTATCAACATTCTTCACATACTGAACTCAAAACATAGCACTGTACCAGCTACTAGGAAGACAGTTAACTCTATCCCAGCTGAAACCAGGACACTGTTGCACTTTTTATTTTTACTTCTCAGTAATTATTTTGTGTGGCTGTTTTCCGAAGCTGTGATACATGACATGCAGGTGATACGCACATGGACATGGAGCTACAGTTCTATATGAAGACTGCTCTGTATTAGGGCAGACCAGTGGTATATTTAGCAGAGCATTACTTGTCAGAAAATATGAATGCTTAGGGAAGAAACACAGAAAAGACTCCAGAAATCAGTGATGTGGAGACTTTGAGTTGGTATTTGCATCTAGACCATTGGGCCTTTATCTGCCACTGAATCTTCTGTGAATTTTTCCAGTCAATTTTTAACATAATCATACTTTCTGCAATTACGATATCTTACACTGGTGAGTTCCCTAATACATTGCCTGAAAGAAATGCCTTCTTTTGTTTTAAGCTGTCTCTTCACCGACCTAGTCTGAGAATAGCTTGGACTTGCAGAAATGAGTTGAAAACCCTTTACTAGAATGAGGTGCTGACCTGCTCTGTCTAGTGACCTCTTGAGATAAGGACAAATTTAGAGAGGGAGGAAACTGGAGAACTGTCCATTACTCCATCTTCAGTGTACTGGTCTCTCATCCTTTTGCTAGCAGATAGCTTACCTTCATATGAAAGCTGCAAACAGGTGAACCTATTTGTCCCAGCAGAGGAGCACAGATTAAATAAACAAATAGACTTGAGTAAAGATCAGATAAGCAAAAGATTTATAATAGGCCACCTTTGGAGAAGGTCTTCTGGTCTTGTCGATGTGTTAGCATACCAAAGATCTCTTTTCTAAGAGGATTTTTTGAAGGGGAGGCAATGTTAATTTTTTTATTTTGATATCAGACCCCAGTTTTAAATAATAACGTCAGCAACACAGAATTCTTACCTACCACTTTTTCTGTTTTATTGGGAGTTATAAGTGGTTTTTCAATAAAAGTTATTTCACTGCATAAATGTAGAATTGAACTTTATATTGTTAAAGAAGTTGGAATTGATTCTGGAGTTCTGAGTAAGGACAGTCTGGCAATGTGTTTTGGAGAGGTATTGTAGAAGACTGCTGTATTTGAATTCCAGTTTACTGTGTTTCTGTAAATCTTCTAGCAGATAGTTCAACTTTTTGATGGCTGTCACCTTTTTCCTCTATGTTTTGTGCTTATACAATGTATGATTTGCAGCGAAAGAAAATCTCATCTGACTTGTTAGACCCTGAAAATACAACAAGTATTGTTGCAAGTCAACATAAAAATGCTCTTGCCTATACTAAAAGACTGATTTGCTGTATTGTTTATAGCTAGTGGTCATTGCATATGATGATGGAGATCCTGTGAAGTTCAATACCACTACCGTAGAAATTGCTGTACTGCAGCCTTCAGTAATTCCACGGTTTACACAGGATGAATACAGGTAAAGCATTTATTCATTCACATTACAACTGTTATTTTTTAAGTTGAAATAAGTTACTGTTTGAATGCTAGTCTGCTTTTGTACCTTCTGCTGTTCACTTTGGCTCGTGAAAGGGAATAAGACACAAAAATAAGGTTTGAGCCAAAGCACCAAAAACCTTGTGTACTTAGAACTGATAACATATTTACTGATGTTAAGTTTTCTTTAGGAAATAAATTGGATGCTGCTTTGAGGAGAGAGTAGTCAGCGCTCAAGTCCACCAGAAGCACAACTGTGAAATTACATGCAGGACTTTTTTGCAGCACTCTCATTTGACAAAGTGAGGGTGGCAAAATACTTTAGAGTTGCTTCTTTCTCTTAGCCGCAAGTTATTTGGCAGCCAGCCATTCCCCAATCTTATCAGTTAGTGGTGCAATTTTACCTTTTTAACAGGTTGTCTCCAACTGGAAAGATCTGGGCTGTAGGTGACATGACAGTGAGGAGAGGTTTGTTGGAAATTATCCTCTCAGAAGCTGTTGAAAATGTCAGTCATGTGGATAAACAAAAAATTTTGTGTATTGACATTGTAGCTTGGATCACCGGGGCTCTAAGTTAAGTTTCCTCCAGTCTGTTTGAGTGTGTTTTGATCCTGTACACCATTCATGAGGGACATGAGAGAATTCAGACTTGACCTCTTTGACGTTAGAAGTGTAGATGATAGTTATTATTACTACAGAGTCATGATTTGATTAAGTTTACCCCCTGACAATTTCATAAAATCAACCCCATTTTCTTAAGTATAAAAAAAAAAAAAGACGTGCACAGCCTGATTAGTTTGTTAAATGTTGTTACAGAGAACGTGTTCACAGTTTGACATCTGTATAATAATAGGAAGTGATAGGATCAATGCAACCAGCCTCCCAATATCTAGAAGTTACAGCCTTGCTGCAATATTTGCTCTTGATTCCAATGTAGCGACATAACCAGTATCAGGATATAATGGGGTTTGTACATATATTTTCACAACAAAGTACTGCAGGAAATCAGAAAACAGAAATTGAATGTAATATTATTGGCTTCAGTAGACCCTAATAAGAGGACTTGCTTAGCTATTTTAAGGAGTTTAGGCAAAAATTCATGGTGTGCATTCTATTTTTCCTCATGATTAGAGTATTACCGTTTTGAAGCAATACCTTAAAGAAATGAAAAATAGCAAAATACTGCCACTCCTCTTTTAATTTTGTATTTAACCTGGAAACAAATATGAAAACTGAAGGAATATTGCAAAATTATAAACTTGGCATTTAATGATAGTGCAAATGATAATCCTTTGCTGAAGCAGTTTTCTTGAGAGAGATTATTCCTGCTGCTCCCTGTATTTTATTAGATATCTTCAAATGTATGAAGTGTAGTTTAGGTAATGTAGCAAAAGGCAGTCCTTTAAATAAAAATGTTTCCATTTGTTACTGTAATTTCAGATATCATGTCAATGCATGCTGTTTCTGAATAATATTTAAAGCCTTTCTGTAATAGACTTAACCTTCTGTGTTACTATTTTCAAGAAAGACATGAACAAATCCTACATGCATAGCTGTGATGAAAAAAAAAAAGTGTAGCTATGTTTACCAGAAGGACATGAAAATACAATACTATGAGACCTTTCCAAGATACTCCACATTTTAGGTGAATTACAAAAGCTAATTTACCTAGCCTCAGGAGCCAGCCAGGGGGCTGGAGCTGCTAAAGAGACTCCTCACTGCTAGGGGCATACTTAGTAATGCACTTTGTTTCCTTTTTTGTTTATAACTTTATTCCAAATGACCTTCAGCTTTAAGGAGCTTGTCCTTGAATCTTACCTGGTGACAGATGTAATCCCAAGCAATGTGTTTTGGGAGAGGCTACAATGCAGCCACAGTGCTAGACCGCTCACGCCAAATCCAGCACGAGCCCACCCTCAGGGGTACTAGGAGCACAGTGTGGTCCGCCTCTGCGATGTAGAAGAGTTGTCTTGCAGTTTTCACGTCAACCAACACAGCGTCTTTGTTTGCAGGATTGTGAGAAGAGACTTTAAGGTTCAGGAGCACAGGCATAGTTTGCATTGCCTTCTGAAAAATTAACCAAGGTCACACTTCCTGAGGCCACCTTGAGCTCCAGTTTTATCCCAGGAGACGGGAACTTTATTTCACTACAGTGAAGAAAGCTTACAGTAAAAAGTGGCTCATAGCCCCTAATACACTTAGATGACAACTGAATAACCCATGTTATCTTCTCCTCCTTGGAAACTCATCAGGATTAGATGAATAGCCTAGTTTCTCTTTCCAAAGGAAATAGCACTACTCCATTCTTGGTAAATTCTTTGATCCACACTGTCGTAAAAAACCTCTTATAATCTTTTGGGGGCAGCAAAGGCAGTTACTCATTTTCTTCAATGTCAGAAATTAAATGAAAACGACCCCATAACTTTCAGATTCAGCTCTGAGACTCTCTCAGACATTTTGGAGCAGGACTAGTTTTGATTCCTAACGTTTTCAGGGATTGTCACACTCTGCAAACTGCACTTCGTGTTTGGCTTCTTGACAGTGATGCAAGCTGAAACTGGCAGGTTTCGTATAACCTTATTTTTTGGGTGACATAGTATATCTTTAGGGTAAATGTCAGCACAGAGTAATGGTGCTGCTTGCAAAATGATAAACTGTTGGATGTGGATACTAGAATTTGTGAAGGATTGAGAATTAGTGGCTTTAAAGTGGATTAGTATTGATCTTTGCTTGCATAATTATCATGATCTGGATGATTCCAGCATTGTTTTCTAGCTGTTTCACAAACTTCATTTCTGTATATTTAGAAAAAGGTCACAGCTGAACAGTTTTACACAGTAAAGCTGCCTGCACAGTTCCAGCATGTATTACAAATCAGAAATAAATACAAAAAACAGGAGAGAGGGGACCAGATGGCATGATCAAAAAGGCATAGCTGTGTTAGGCAGATAGGGAGATAAAAGTGCAACTCTGCCTTGAGCTGTTGGTCTGGCAGCTCTCTGCTCTGTTAGAAGTACACCAGCGCATTAGAGTCTATCCTCGGAGTCCTGTTTATACTAAGGGAGGCTTTGATTGATTCTTACCCATGTCTTAAAGTGACTTCCACAGGAGGCAGCAGTAAAGGAGATGAGAGTCAGAGATTTGCATTTTATTCACTGGCTCTCCTGCATTATTGCATAATTTGGGGCAAATTAATTAGTGATTAGTGTCGTCCCCCCCCCCCCCTTTTTTTTTTGGATTGTAGATTATACTGGAGACTTCTAAATGCTGCTGCGCTATACATATAAAACAGCAAAGGGAAGCTAAGAGCTCTGAGAACCATAAAATACAACCTGGAGCAGTTGCTTTATGATAAGTGAGTGATAAATATAGTCCCTTCCTAATGACTGAGATAGATGACCACTAAAGTGCATCTGAAAGATATCTGCTGCAACTAGTCAACTCTTCTGGTGGGAACTAGCAAGTCAAGGCCAAGCATCCGAGCAGCCTGGGTACGGCGTGCTTTAGGACAGTCCTCCTCCATGCACTCACATCCTGTTAGAAGCAGAGCAGAGCCAGCCAGCAGGTCTGCTCCATGTGGTCCAGCAGCTTGTGAAGATGCCACCCCAGGGGCTTGCACGCCATTAGCGTAGTTAGTAAGGGCCAGATGATCCATGCCTAGTGCTCCTTGACTGTGACCATCTTCTGGGGACACTGAGACACTGCAGCTCCCATAGATCTCTCTCTAGTGCATCCTTAGATGTGAGCCTAAGTGCCTTCGCCACACTTCAGCTGATACTGCAGGCTATCCCAGTGCTCCTAGCCTGGAGCTTCATTCTGAAGCTGCAGAGCTTTAACTGCATTAGCAATGTGGATTCTTCTCTGCTTGGATCCTTGTCTGTCCTTGTCATGGATATCAAATATGGCTTTGAGAGAGCTGACAGCAGCAGTGCCTGCTAAATAAAGTGTTTTCCAGACCAAGCATTGTTTGCTTGTTCCACAAAAACGCGAAGTGTGAAGAGGCAAAAATCAAAAAGAATCAAAGGCCTATAACATGCAGACGTTTAATTGTAGATGGCTAGTCCACCTCTGAGCCCACTTGACCTTTTGCTGCCAGGAAGGACAGTGCTGTTGATGCTCTTCTCACTGCATCTCCCTGCAGGGTGGTTGGCAGTCAGTTGGATTTTGCTGGTTTTCCAAAGCACTGACGGCAGAGGGAGGCACAGTGTACGGACAAGGCCTGAGCTGCCACTTCCACTGCCTCTCTCCAGCCAAAGTGACAGCCTGAAGAGCAAGAGCCTGGAGGTGCTGGGCACAGCAAGGCGATGAAGAAAGGGTTGCCGCCACACGGCACGTGACTTTCTGCATTGCTGCCCAAAACAGGCTGTGACCGTTCGCACAGTTTATTAAGCTTTTTAATGCCAACTTTGATCTCATTCTGCCTAGTGCTGGTGAAATACCCATGCCTCTGGCAATAAATCACTTGCTTGAGAAAATCAAATCAGCCGTTTTGAGTGCTCCTTTCCCAGGCTATTATTTCTCTTGTCCTGATGGCTCCACCCAGATCACCTCTTGATTGAACTCCACAGCAATTAATTGATCCAGAAGTTTCCATTTCTTCCAAACAAGTAATGCCAGCACTTTAATTTCTTAATTAACAGATCATAATTAGTAGTGCTACGGAACAGCAAAGACCAGATGTGAAGTGAACCTCAGATGAATATAAAGAGATTTTTTTAATTTTTTTTTAGCAAGCCTGTTCTTTTTATGAGTATGTTCTCATTTTAAGAAAGTAAAAGTTCAAAGGGACTTGGGATCTTTTTCTTGTTTTGTTAATTAATAAATATCACATCCTCTGTGACTAGAAGGTCATGGCTAATAGCAATGTGCTGCTGTAGCACGAAATGAAATGTTAACTGAAAGCAGCGTCATTGGTTCCTAATTATTGCCTGTGGGGCCATTAAACAGGTGTTCAGCCATTTGATAGCAGAAAAAGGAAAATACTGGAAACTTTTCGCTTCTGTTAGTGTTGTATTATAGCTCCCCAGCCTGTTTGAAAAGATGTGTCCAGTTGTATGGTAATCTGAAGTTTGGTTCCAATTTATGAGGAAATACATGAAGTTGCAAATTTGAGGCTGTTACTTGATATAAATGTAGTGTGGCATTTTATTTCTCTACTACCAACAACACACTGTACTGTGAAAATGTGTTCCGGTTAAAAAGCGCGATTTTGTGACACGTGGACCTCTTGCTCACTCAGTAGAAGATACGATGTAATGTTTTCCACTTAATTAAATCCGTCAATACTGTAGGCAGATATTATCCAATCAAATAGCTATGTATCACAGGATTTCACAAAACAAAATTGTGGAGGCATATCAGGAGTCAACTGGAAGTGTTACTCAGAGAGGCTTTTCCCATTTCTCTGTTTTACTGCTGTTCAGTCAAACAGTTATTCTCACTGTGTAATAGGAAATGGGGAATCCTGGACAGCTGCATTGAGGGTATGGGTAGCATTTCATGTCTGAAATCTAATTCGGTGCTTCCTTCAAAAAGGTGCCATTTGGCACAGAACGGCATCCACAATGTTGTGAATGTCTGAGGCCTTGTAGAAGCAACTGTGCTTTTCTTATCATGAGTATCCTACCGGTTCAGTCATCCTTCTTTACAATGCATGAGAGAAAAATATAAGCATTAAGAGAAATAAGTTATTCCAGGGAGAGGAACAAGTTAATCTATGCATGTCTTAAAAAATCAGGAGTGATAAGTTCTGTTCAGAAATGAGGACAGCAGCTGAGAATGTCCTTTGTTCAAACCAAGAACAGAACAGGGGAAAAAACCCAAACCATATACACTAGGGATTTGGAGGAGAAGGGAACATTTTTGGGTTGTAGGCAACAGTGAGATTTCCAAAGCTGTTTTCTTACTGATATACTTGTCTCTGATGTGTTGCTTTGAGAAGTAATTTGAGAAGTCATAACTTGTTTCCTATAAGTAAAATGGCATTATTTAGGGAATCAAGATGCTTCCCAAATGAAACCGTGTGTAGAAGTGGCAGGATATAAACTTCTGCCTTAGATGCAGTTGGTTTTTCATCAGGCTGCTAGTGAGCTGTATTTCTTTAAGCCTCTGTTTACTTAAGTTTTCTTTTCTTTCTTCCTATTAGAGCTCACTGCTGGTTTAAGTAGTGCTCAGTTAGTGCGATCATTTCCTCCTTCTTGTAACAGGAGTGCACAGGGTTTTAGTTTTGTCCCTCAAAAGTCTTTTGTTCAATGATGGTAGATTTAGAGCATCCATTTGGGTAATCCTTTTCCCAAGGTATCCAAGTCTTACCACTGCTTCTCCCATCTTCCCCATAACGGAATTTATATTTACATTTTATGAAAGACGTGAAAAAGAGTGGAATGCCACTGGCAACATTTTTGATATAGCATTTCTGAAGTGGGCAGAAAAATAGTCAATGTTTTACTCGGACTGAAGGTAGAGAGGAATGATGCAGAGGTTCCAACATGCATTTTTAATTTGCCTCATATCAGTGGCAGCTTGGCTTCAGAAAAATACATGTGATGTTGAATTTGGAAACGATGTTTTATGGTGGTGTTCTCCTGGTACTTATTTGGTTTGTAATTAAAGAAAATAAGAAAGCACACTTTAGCGTGTGGTTATAAAAGTTAGGAAATTAAATTATTTCTACAGCAGATACTGAAGCATGGTTTGCCATTGAAAAATTAGTGAGCAAGTTAGCAGATGATTACAGTGTAGTAGAAAGATCATGGTTTTTTCCCCTGGTTTTCCTTGTTTTAGTAGTGTTACATTGCATTTTATTAAAATCTTCTACTTCTTTTTACCAAATGAAAAGGAAACTCTCATTTTATGGTTTGGGTTTGGGTTTTTCTTCTGATGAAGTATTATGGTGAAATGAACCTGGCTGCATGTTACCCGGTTATACCAGAAGAGGTAAGTAAGCACAGGGTCCAGGTCTGTTCAGGGTATCTGCCTGGCTGTGCTTGGTAAGGATGAGGGTCAGAGCTTTCAACACCACATTGCAGTTTAATGAAATGTAGAACTTAGTCACTCTGGGAATCTGAATATGGAATAGAAATAATACACTACTGTAGTATTAAACCCTGGCAGCTTTGGGCAGTGTATTATGAGAGCACAAAGCCACATTATCCTTGGTCTTAGAATTGATGCTATCGATACCCGTCTGTCTGACCAATTCAAGTGTGTGAGTGTGTCCTACATGGTGCTTGATGGGAATTTTTTTTTTTTCCTTTTTTTTGCTTCTGTAGTAATCCTGACAGAAATTTTCATGTCTTCAGGTCCTTAGCTTTAATTTAGGAGAATTGGTGGGATAACATAAATGCATTATGCCTGATGAGAGTTCACAGGAACAAAATTTGACATTTGGTTTAAAAAAGTAATAGGTTTTGACAGGGGTTCACTGTAACAATGTCCAGGCTCCCTTGTCATCTGTTTTAGAGATAAATACCATGAAAAGGTCAGAATGTCTTGAACCAATTTGAGAATTGAGACAGAAAGTGAGGATATTATGTACAGTAAGGAATATGTGATCCTTGTCAGGACACTTTGAAGATAAACTGCTTGAAAAATACATCTAATTAAGAAGAAAATATTATTTTCCAGAAAAAAAAGAATCACTATCTCTGACTGACAAACTGTTCAGATTGTTACGGTTGCACTTACTGGAAACTGAAAATTTGGGAAATTGATCAGTTATTGCTCTAAAATGTGGCTAGGTCCTTCTTTTTTTGAGCAAGGACAGAAAGCCAAGATAGTCTAAATGCGTTGGTGAGAGGGTTAAAAGAGCTGCCATCATTATGTTTACTACTTGCTTTCTTGTTTCTTTGCTTTCTGTTTTGCTGCACCAGTTAGAAACTTGTACATTTTTTTCATAATTTAAAAAACTGAGCTGCATAACCAGACTGATTTAAGTGTTTCTGTTTGTAGAGCTTTTATTAGCTATTTGAGTTTCCATACAACTTAACTGTTAGCTCGCCTCGTTTTAACCACTAGTGATCTGCCTACACTTGACTTTTCTCCAGAAAAATACATAAATTCAGTTGTTTTTAATGGCTTACATGGCTTCTCTTTAATGCAAAGCATCAGACAGACAAAAAGCCAAATGAAGTCACTTCCCATGAGGAGCTGGATGAAAAGAGTCTGTGCAGGAATGGGTACGCTGCTCAGAAACACGTTTCAGAAAAGGCTTCAGGTAAAATGCCGTTGAGGGTTAAAAGTAGCTAAGGCCAAAACACTTTAAGAAGCTGTAATGTGAGAGAAGGTAGGGAGACGATTTTACCAGGAGAGGTCCAAATGACATTTTAATCAAGTTGAGCTAAGAATCTTAGCAATGTAATTAAGCAAAAAAATTTAAAATATTTAAGTTCTGAGGTATGCTTATGGACCTCCATGAACTAAAATATAATCCATGAAATAGAGTCGGCTGAAGTGTCTAGTACAGAGTACATACACATCACACTATTAAACTTCAGTACTAAACCAATTTTCCAATTTATTATTGGGTTTGCTGGTTTTAAATTTAATCTTTGATTAAGTCTCATGTTCATGCTTTTTGAGATAGAAAAGTTTCATGGTGAATTTAAAGCATATTGGATATCAGGCCAATTGAAAAATGGATGAGAGTCTGATGTGTTTAGCAGAGGGAAAAAAGAAGCAGAAAAGAAGAGAGGAAAAGTTAAAATTTAATTTTGGACATTTAGAAATAGTTATGCCCTGCAATGTATTTGATATGTGTTCAGTCTCCATTTCACCCTCTGATCAAGATACGGATAATTGAGACATTGCAAATTAAAAGATATTCTTTTAAAATCTGTATCCTTTTTCAATGCTTTTGTGTATAAATAATGATTTTATTTTAATCCTGTTGTTCTTCTAGTTTGGGGTTGCTTTTGTGGTTTTTTTTCTGACGAGCAAACACATTTTGTTGGCACGGTTTCATACTGAAGCAGTAAGCAATACAATATTGGCCTCAAAGAAATACAGGCAAATCTTACACTTGTTCAGGGATAACTAAATCAGAAGAGTGGGACAGAAGACTTATTATTGAACATCTATTTTGTCAATTTTAAACTAATTTGTTCTTCCCAAATCTGAGGCCATCAGATACCAATCTTATCTCAGTATGGCACAAAGCAATTGAGGCTGCTCCTTTTTTACACTTTGCTGCCTTTGTGTCCTCTTTTCCCACCACAGCTTGTCAGGAAGGGTTTGGGCAGGTTGGGTGGCTTCAAGCTGAGTGCAGGGATCCTACAGGGTTTTTGTTGCACCGCAGTGATGGAGGCCTCTCCTGGTATCCACCCTGTCCTGGATGCTGACAAGATACCATTTACTATTTCTGTGAAAACATTAAAGTGAGGATCAACCGACCTAAATTGCACATTGCTGTGATGGTTATATAAAAATACAATGTGAATGAATGAAACATTGGTATAAAAATATATTTATTTTGTCATGGTCAAAAGATGGTTGTGCAAAGGAAAGTGTTTAGGAGGAAAGATAAAGACTATGGGTAGACTGAGTTGCAGCTGAGGTGGCTACAGTGTGTGTTAATTGCTGTTTATCTCATTTCACCCTAAGATTTATGGGGTGCAAGTGGATTATCATGTTAATGCACAGGGCCTTCTTACATTCAGTGACTGAATGTATGTAGATACCCATGCATATAAGTATTGGGGGTGGGGGGGAATATTAGAAATCATATATTTGAGAAGATGTTTTGTTCGGAAGCTTAAAAAGTAACCATTTCATTTGAAGTATTTCAAATAAGTCAGCACTGGACTGTAAAGCAATGGTGTGCCAATCCCACGCAGGTGACAGTGACAGAAATGTACTGTCAGGCATGGTCAGAGCCTGTGGCTGGCAAGGTAATGACTATATTGGCAGTTGCACTCAGAAGCTCAATAAGGTGTTGCAAACATTATCAGATGAAAATCCTTCAGACGCTCTGAATCCTAATCATGTATTGAAGTCACAGCAGTACCCCTTCCCTTTCCCTATGCTGTCAGTTTTCTAAGCCTTTTCTGGGTGGCTTGGACTGGATTGCACTGCTTTGCTAGTGTCATGTCTTCTCACAAAAATAACCAGCCTTTATCATCCAGTAATGCAAAATTATTGCATAAAAATGCCCTTGCCTGTCCCATAGAACAGCTTCAAATAGTATGCCTACCACTTACCAAAAAAAAAAAAAGCACTGTTGTGCATCTTAGTCATTCAAAAATTGGAAAATAATGAACTTATCCCCAAAGAAAGCTTATTAGAGCTTGTAGTACAGGATAAAGCAGAGTATATTGTCAGCTGAATACCACTGTCTTTCGCTGGTTCACTTCTCTACAATTCAGCAAAATGTTCTTAAGAGACCAGCTGTATGTTTTAATTCAGCTGATGCATTGTTCCTGTTGAACCTGATCACCTTAGTTAAATCAGGGAAATAAAATCAATACCATTACTGTGGTGGTTTTCTCTCCACTCCCTCTATAGCCTCTCATAGCAAACACAAAAGCCGCTTACTAATTGATATTGATTTGTCAATTCATTGAATTCAGCTATTTCAGAGGGGAAGATACAAGGCCATTTCCATTAAAAGAATATACTGAAAGCATGCTTCAGATGAAATGTGGGGTTTGTGTATACGCAGTCATGAGGGTTTTTGTTCAAATATATGTCTTCAGGAGAAAAAGAAAACAACATAATATATAATGCAACATAAAAAGGATCTTTATTTTGCTCGCTGGCCTGCATCTCTGACCTCATCAAAAGAGCTACAGCGTGAAATGCTTTCAGATTTGACAGCCTTTTTTTCCTGTCTCTAACCTTTGCATTTGTAAAATGCACATTAATAAGCATTTTATAGCACTAGTTTTGCAGCTTAATAAATTAGGTACCAATAATTAATTTTATTTCTACTGCTGATAGCACACTTGAGGCAGAAGGGTGGGAACCAGAGTGATCTGCTCTGTGCATGTGTGTTTGAACAAAAGTGAATTTACCATCATCTTTTTCTGCAAAAAAATCGGGAAGTCAGTGTTTTAGTACAGTCACTATTACATGATCCAGTGTGGCTCAGCCTGGAACAGAATTTTCTCCCCATTATTCCTTCGTACAGCGGAAGGCCTAGGGATGCTCAGAAGATTGATACCTCACCATGCTAAGCAAGATACGGTGGTTTAATTTAAGACAGACTGGGCCCTCCACAGGAAGCAAAACAAAACAAGTAAATAAAGCAATGGAAGGTGTCACAAGAAGGGACAGAAGAATGCATCTTAGCCCTATGGGCCAATGGATATGGTTTGCCTTTGACATCTTTTTTACAGGTGATGTAATCTGGAGCACGAGTGGTCAAGTCAGCAATACGGTGCCATAATTGGATTAAGCTGAGAGCAAGAACTCGGAAAGAGCAGGAGAAGTATAATCCGTAGGGCAAAGTAAGGAAGTAGGCAGAGAATCTAGGGTCAGGGTGAAGGCAGTCTGAATAGCAACCCAAGGGAAGAGGCTGAAGTATAGATAAACTTTTGACCAACGTTCACGCAGGCAGAAGGCAGTTGCTGCAGAAATCTGCAAAGCATGAAGGCAAGTACATCATTTCCAGGGCAAGAGGTCATGTAACAGGTATCATCACCCAAACTACTTAGTTCTTTTTTTTTTTTATTTTTTTTATTTAAACAATAATGAATAATTGACCCGCTGAAATTTTTAAACTTAATTCCATATATTCATCGTCATTATCGAGAACTTTTTCCAGGATGTTCGAAGCAATATTCATCCCAAAGAAAATGTTTGTAAGACAGAGATCAAGGGCAGATTGTTGGTCTCCTGGTGTGTGATGGCAGAGGTTTGGGTTCAATAGTTAGGATTGCAACCTGGGGTTCCAGCTTTCTGCCCTTAGAATGGGAAAATGTGGCATGGGGTGGAGTATTTTAAAAAAACCTAGAGGATGAAAGAGGGAAGTCATAAAATACTCTCTGAAATGAAAGCAGGTATAGATTCTGTCCAGAATTTTAAATATCAGTGCACAACAGAAATTCTCCTTAAAGTCTATTTCTGTTGAAGAACCTGTCTCAACATAGCCTCATCTGGGTTTTTTTTTTTCATTATATACTAATCAGTGTAATTTTTTAAAATGGAAAGTATCTGGATAATGCTAGTTTTAATAAAGATGCATCTGCATTTATGAATGAGTGCAAAAATTTCCTTTCAAATTTATTTGTTCACTAGCATGAATAGTTTTAAGCATGAATTCAGCCTTTACTTGCTGTGATGAAAATATGAACATTTGATTTGAGATTAGCTCAGAGTTTCACTTCGCCTTGTTGAAATTGTTTAGATGGCTGTTTTAAATACATTAGCATGGGCTCTTTGTACATTCTGAAGTAGTTAGAGTTTCCTTGAGAAGACAGCATCTCAATGTTACTCATCACATTTTCTGAGGAGAGAGCATTTGAACAACAAAAGAGAAAGAGTGAAGTAATTCTTTGCTGCCTTTCAGGAGGAAACTCATAATTTATACATGTTGAAAGTATGCTGAATATGAGATGCTCAGTTTTCAGTGTGTAGGGTATGAAGAACATGAGATACCAATGTGTTAGTAGTGTAATCTTTTTTCTTTTTCTTTCTTTACACGAAATGGTGCTCAGTGAATCAGAAACAATTTACTGAATGCTTAAAAGATGTGTATGTATACTTGGGTTGCAGCTGATTTCCTGAAAAGCATCGTGGTTTTTAGTACCAAAATGGGTTGGCAGGAAAGTTTTTTGATCTTTCTGAAGAATAGAAATTCCTGTGGAAGTGGCTTTAAAGTGCTTACTGTTCAACTAATAGAGGTTTACCCATGCATGAGTTTTCCTGCATGCATTTCTCGTAGATTACTGAGTTTTCTTAGTAGAGATGAGTATTATAAAAGAGCTGTTAAGTTCTAAATTTTACTTGCAGTTTATCAGTCTGCGGTAGTTCTTGTCTTTCTGCTATTTTCTACTCATTATTCCCTGCTTTTCCATTTCTCACGTCAAAGACCCATCTTTATATTGTCACCTCTTGTCAGTTAGACATCTTACTGTTTTTTGCATTTGTAGAGGCAAAGGTTAAACCTTTGCCTTTTTAATATGTCTTTCTGTAATAACAGATCCTCTCGCTTTGGCAGCCTAATAGATGGATGAAACTGCTAACCTGAGGAATAAATTTCAATAATCTGCTGTTCAGGCAACGGGAAGATAACACAAATACTTTTGTTCAATTCTGCAGACCCCCGCCAGTGAGTGAAAGTGCACCAAAAGGAACTGTGGTTACAGTTGTTACAGCGGCCGCCTTGAACCAGACAATTGTGTATTCAATTGTTTCAGGAAATGAAGAGGGTAAGGACTAATATTTTGGTCTTAGTGGTTATGGTGAGCCTAGTGCATGCATCAGAAGTCTTCAAGAAATAGTGATTAGAAATAAAGCTGCTGAGGTGAAATCCCGCCTCATCTGTCTGCAGGAGGGACTGCCATTATTAAGCCTTGAGAGATCAGCTGAAGATCAGATTAATTAGCAGAATTACAATAAAAATTAAAACACAATCAAATTCTCACTGATGCAAAAATTCACATTGGTGCCACACAGTGTGAATCCATGACATGCTGAAATAAGACTATAAATAGCTTTGATGGAGTTGATTTGTTTAGTTAGATATTAGGAAGAAATTCTTCACTGTGAGGGTGGTGAGGCACTGGCACAGGTTGCCCAGAGAGGTGGTGGATGCCCCATCCGTGGAAGTGTTCAAGGCCAGGTTGGATGGGGCTTTGAGCAACCTGGTCTAGTGGAAGGTGTCCCTGCTGTCCCCCTAGGTGTCCCCCTAGATGATCTTTAACGTCCCTTCCAACCCAAACCATTATATGATTCTATGAGTTGTACTTCTTGCTTAGAAATCTGTTTTAAGGCACTATAGACTTTGCCATGCTGTAGCCACAAGTATTAGATTAGAGCCTGATATTTAAACAAAACGCCATTCCTGCATTTGCATCCTTCTCGGGTATCCTCTGCGATCCACCTTGAAATCTCTAAGCAAAGTTACGCTAAATTATTTGGAGGGATGTGAAAGAATTCCCCATCCCATCCTCCTTTTTGTGAGAGTGGGCTGTTTGTCTTGTCTGCTCTTGCCAGCATGTCCTCAAGTTGGTCATTTTAGTACCAGGTCAGATTCAGGTGCTGTGCTCCTTTGAAGACAGCTTCAAAGAGGAATCACATGGGCTTTTAGAGGCCTGAGGGAGGAATGGGAACAACTTTCTGAAGACACTGTCAGAGAATAGTGTCATCACCAAAATTGAAGCACTTAGGCATTAAAGAAAAGTGGGTTTGCATCTTAGAAAGTTACTTCTGTTTTTGCTGGATTTCAGATGTCTTTGCTATTAATAACAGAACAGGCGTGATCTCAGTTAAAAAGTATCTGGATTATGAAAGTGTGAAAAGTTATGAGCTTCGAGTTCAAGCAGACTCTTTACAAGTGGTACGATCCAATCTGCGTGTCCCTTCCAAAAGTAAGTTTAAAAATCCTTATTTCTAAATATCTTTTTAATATGCATATGTATTGTTATTTTTTGAGGATATTGATAACTGCACTCTAGCTAGTGACCTTGTTTTGTTATCAGAATTACAGGGGTGGTGATGGTACGTGAGCAGCAGAGAGTGCATTTGTGGATCTCGATGCTTGCCTTCCATATGTGGAGCTGATCAGTCTTGAGCTAAATCCTCACAAATCATGTCTGATGTTACACAGTTGTAAGCCTTACTGATACAGACAAAAGTCATGTTTATATATAAACAGAGAGTTGATGGCACAAATTGAACGTTTTCAGTGTAATTAGGGCTTTTTGTGACGGAATGTCACAGTTACTTTTTCATAAACACATTATACAGCCCAAATACAGGCTTCCTCCCTGCTGGGCTGGTAACATCACAGCAAATGTTGGGACACTACTGAGAGGAACGGGGAATGGATACACAGCAAGGGTGACAAGGAGAAAAAGATTCCTTCAGCACCCCTCAGGGTCTGCGTAGAGTTTATTGCAACCCTGATGGAGAGCAAACTGGAGGCAAGGACCTGCTGTGACAAAGACAAGGTTCTTTGCAGGATCTCTAGGCAGGAAGGGGTTTGTTTACAAACTTTTTTGCTTTGGCTCTGTCTCACAGTGAGGGTTTTCTTTTTCTCTTTAATGGTTTTCTTGTTCTAAGAAAAGGAATTTGAAATGTCTTTTGATGATTTTTATCATCTTCCCTGTAAGGAAAAAAGTCTGGAAAGGCTGGCTTTCAAACATCTGGCTCACTTAGTGTCCTGTCCCATCCTATACAACTTCCTATTTAAGCCACAGTTAAGCCCTAGTTAAAAAAAACCAAACCTTGTACCAAAAAGTGTTTTGGTACACGTTTTTACACAACTGTGTTTGTTGTCTCAATTTTATTTTTTTTTTATTCTGTATTTTTGGTCTGTGAGTCTTAGTTTTTCCCTGCTCTAGCTAAGGAGCATCATGGATGCAATGAAAATAAGCCAAGGATGGTGAACTGTTGCAATGAGAAAAGGGCAGTGAGGAATTGAACGTTTGTTTAAGGGCTATGAAAATATTACCTCCTTTCCTTTCAAATTGAATGTAAGTTTATTTCAAGTCATTGTTCTGCAGTCACAGTTATTCCAGTATGAGCTGTGGGCCAGATCTGTTGCAGGTGGCTGGAGCTTTTTCTCCTCTGCACTTCCACCAGTGTTAATCACAGAGCAAATCTTTAGCACTGGAAAAAAGCAGGCTCATCCTAACCAAAAACACTCCCATGAACTTGAGGGGAAAACTTCAGCCTCTTTCATTTATATATGTCGGTCCAAGAGGTGCTGCTGTACCATCTCATTGCATTCGCCCCTGTGGGAGCTGAGGAATCCCCAGGAGGTCAGGCTTTGGGTACCTGCTGTTTATTGACGTGTGTGTATAATTCATTCAAAAAAGGACTTTCACCAAAAAAGGACATTGGTATATTTTGAAACCATGAAATACAAATAGAGTTTAAATTTACTTCAGACTTCAGTTTTATGCAGGTAACCAATATTTAGTTACTTGTCAATCCAGGAAGATGGGTGGGAGGAGATACCATAAAACAAATGCCAGTACCAGACTGTTCCTAAACATCAGTGAGATTTGGGCACTTATCAAAGTGTGTACATAGTAAAACCCTCTTACGATTTTTGGAAGCCTCCAGTAATATAATGAGCTATTTTAGTTCGAGTGTGTCTTTTAAGGCATTACTGGCAGTATGACGCTGTGGGGATTGTGCTGCCACGGACTTTGTTTTGATTTCTGTTACCAAGGAGGTCTGCATGGCAAGCCAGGGGCAAAAAAAATTCCATCAGTCTTTCATCTGCCACTAATGTTAGGCTGTCACCTTTCCACCTGCCCTGAGTAGGAGATAATTCATTGTGCCTGTGTCCAGGCACAGAGAGTACTGGGCAAATTAGGACTCAGAGCACAGTGTCGTCCCTTTTTTTCCTTTGCTGCAGGGAGAAGTGAGCTGTGTCAGCTTTTTACTTGTGCTACTTAGGGCTTTTTGGCTGGGATATTGGCAGGCAGAGAGGCAAAGTACCACCCCATTATTGTCAAAGGTGACAAAGTTGTTCCATGACAGACAGAATCTTTCCCACGCTGCAGGTTGTAATCCACAGAATTAATAGTCTGAGGGTTACAAAGGAAGGGCCACCCTTAACTAACTGGGCTAATTCTGCTGTCCTTTTTCTATAATTAGTGTATAGATTAGAGATCAAAATTCAGATTTTCAGGATAGTAATTTAAACAGGGTGCAAGTCTGTTTCTTCCGTACTAACATACTACTGTAGAACCTGCCTGCAATACTGAAATTGGTACTTCATGAAAATATGCTTTACGGGTTTGTAAAGTTCTTAAAGATATTAGACTTAATGGGCTTCAGTGTTTGAGAACATGCCATAAAACTGGGTGATAGACTATAGCCTGAGACATTGTACGGGGGGTGGCAGTTAAAATACATTCATCAGGCTTTCCAATACTACCCACGTAACCAGCAGAAGATTTTTGGAAATTGAGCATGTATTATCATGGATATTTCTTCTTCTTTAAGAAAGAATTGAGAGTGTGCATGGTGTAATGTGTAGGGATTATTCAGTGGTCAGAATTTTAAGTGTATTAACAGCAGTGTAAGATTCTATGTGCTGTTATAGCCACCATTGATGATGTATCTGGAGAGGGAGAGAAAGAGAGAGCTAGTGCCAGTTGACTGCATTTCTTTGTGTCTGGGAGAGGTGCAGTTAAGGTTATATTCTGCAAAATGTGGCCAGGCCATATGCAGTGAGGAGATAAGGCTTCCATGCAGCATACATCTCTTTTCATATCTTTCTCTGACATGGATGAACAGACAAGGGAGTCAGCAGGTTCCAGCAGAGGTCTTTGGGCAGACCTCACCAGTCAGGGAAGCAGCAGCCTCTGATTCCCTCTTCCGACTCAGAGTCTGCACTAGAGCAGTTCTCCCAACTGGGCAGCAGTTTTAAAAAGGTGATAGCTGAATTATTTTATTCAGGGATACTTGATAATGACTGGAGTTTGAATTTGGTCCAATTTAAAGGAAGGCGTGCGCTTCCTGTATGTGTTTGGATGTCCATGAGTATACAGCATGTATTAGGTTTTGCGTATGCACTGTGCTGGATGGATAGCTAGAGAATTTGGTAGATGTATATTTATAAAATGCTTTATAAGTATCTGGCTAACTAAATCATGTCTTTGTAATGGAGATGCCTTGACCTCTAGGTTTGATTCCTACATTTGTATGATGTATGTCTTTCCATTTTCTTGGCACCTTTTTCTTTCTTGATGAGCTTTAATCAGATTAAATACTACTTCTGAGTTTCGGGGCACTGAATTGACGAACTACAGTGGAAGGAGATGAGGCAGAATTAATGCACCACTGCAGACTTTGGTGACATTGAAATGATGAAATACTTTGCAGATAGGTGATTTTGAATGCACTTCTCTAGAATTATGTAATGTTGAATGAATACACCGCTCTGACACTCAATGGCAACAAATTGCTGCCAGTTCTGGTGTTAGATACCACTGAATTGGTGAACTGTTCTGGAGAATTTGTTGGCAGTGAATTGATGACCTACTCTGGAGCTGCAATGATGAGTCCTTCTGGAGCTAGATAATACAAGCACTGATGAACTGCTCAGCCACAAAACAGTGCTGAATTTTACAAAGCTCAGAAGCTAGGTACCAAATTGTTTTTTAACTGTATGGTATTACAGAAGATAATTACATAGAAGTAGGAGTTTGAGTTTTCATCTGTGCAGTGGAAAAGTGGATGATACTGCATTAAGTGTAACTAAGCTTGTCATTCAGTGATAGTGCCGACTGATAGCGTAGTAATAACCAAATAAATAAATGAGGAGAGAAAGTAAATTGAGATGTCCTTTGGAGTATGAGAACATAAAATTGGTGACTTAAACTGGGTTTTTAAAATACGGTACTAAATCATGCAAAATCACACTGTCACTTTCAGTGGAATTGAACTCCTTAAATGAGTTACTTTAACTGAAACTTTATAATATGAAATTGCAGCGCATTTTTACTTCATTTGAATGGAAGAAGAGTTAGGTTTTCTGATGATAGTGGATTAAAAGGTTGGAATTCTGGCTTGAGGAATCAGCAACTGGTGATGCTGAGCCTCAACAGACCTTCAGTATTAATGGATTCTCCAATTCATTTAAATTGAGCAGCCTGGGGGTTTTTTTCTGTCTGGTCTTTGCTTCTTAGGTTGTCTATCACAATAGACTTTAGTCCAGTGGTATACTGTAGGATTGTGATTATGAGCTTCCAGATAGAAGCTTTCAGTTCTCTCTCAGTGGATAAGATGAAAAAAAGAAAAACTGATATGTAAGGGGAACATCATAGAACTGTGTGTGGCAGGATGTGTTCTGCAATTGGAAGGTGCTGCTCTGTAATCTATCACAGAGCGAGTAGCTCCTTCCTCCCAGAAGGAGCTGTGAATTAGTGAGCTGAAGGGAATGTATCAGTACAATTAATCACTTACTAAACCAGAAGTACTTCTTGAACAGGAACAGGAGAAATGTCATCTTTTACCTCATTTGAGCACTGTCAGCTGTTTGCAAAGTTTTCATCTGCATCTCACTGTCCTGCAGTCTGATACCCAGGGAAATGCGGTCAGAGCAATAACCGTGTTGTGGCAAGTGAGGAAGGGACAGGAGGAAACAGACGGGTTTACAGGAAATCAGAGGGAGCAGCAAAGAGAAAGTGCTGCCTAAACGCAAGCGAGAGCGAGCAGTGGAGCAGTATAGACAAGAAAGGGCGAAGAGAGGGTTTTACCACTAAAGTAAACATGGTCCCAGTTTTAAGAATCAAAGGATTAGTGGGCATCTGGTCCCTGTGCCAGACAGATGAAACATGCACTGGGATGGGAGACACCAAGGCTTCCCACTTTGATCTGGAGAGAAGGGTATATTTACAAGAGAGTCAGAATATATTTGCATTTGAACACCACAGACAAAAGGGACCTCCAAATTCCTCCCAGTACAGAAATGGAGGATTCAGTCTCATGTTTTCCAGTGTGCAGTTTCCAGCACCTGAGAAGAGCGCATCTTTTTATTCCCCAACTCTGTACATATGACCCTTTCAGCCTGCTACCGCACTGTCCCTCACTGAACTGCTGCCAATAACAGTTGTCATTTGCTCTCTTATCTTGACTTATCGTTACCTTCTGTGCAAAGCTTCACCCATCCTCCGTGGCTGCTCAGCAAGGTAGTCTCCAGGCTGTTTTGGTGTCTGTCTGCAACTGGACATGGGTGCAAACAGATTGTTTAAAAATTAAACCTTACAAGCGAAGGTGTTACCAGTTGGCACAGTGCCCAATGAAAAGTTTGTCTTCATTAGAAGTTACCTGTGTTAACAGCTTCTGCTCAATCAGTTGCTGAGGGGGAGGCCAGAGGGAGTATTTTTGAGTGCAGGTTGCTCTACTGTAGATTTTTTTGTTTGTTTTGAATGTCTGTGACCGTGAGATGCCTATGCCTCCCAGGTAAGTCATGTCCTCATGGCAGGGGTGAAAAGGGGAGTTTCTTGTGTGAAGGACTTGTAAATGCAGTGGAACTCCCCCCTACACCTCTGATCTTGTCACTTGCATCTTCATAAGGAAACTTCTGGCATCGCTTGTAGTCCCACTGTCATGTCTCCTGCATCCTCTTTTTTTATTTTTGCTTACACTCTTGCTGACTTGATTGGCTCTAATTAAAGAGTAGGGAAGGGAAGAGCAGCGAGTGTGTATTTCACATTCCTAAAGATGCAAGAATAATGAGAGAACCACATGGTTGGTTTTACTGTCTTTTAAGAGAAATTAAAAAGAAATGAAAAGCACTGCAAGCAATGAATTTGTTATTTTTTACAGTTGTGCTTGCACTGGCTTGATAAGCAGATTTCTTTTTCAGAAATGGCAAGTGCCGTCTTTGTGTTTGCATCCAGCCTGCTACAGGTGAGAACTAAAACAAGATATCCCTCCAAACTCTCATGGGTGCTGCAGAATTCAGAGTAGCACAAATTTTTATTAAAAATCAACTTTGAAGTAGAATTCAACAAGCAAGAGGAAAGGTATCTCAAGAGTGTTAGACCAGCTGAGGGGGGAATACACTTCCATGTTTTTTCATTTCAATCAGGTGTGCTAAATATTACATTCACTGCCAGGTGTGAATATGTGATCTTGGTAGAGATGGTTTTTATTTTGGTATCGAAAAATTTTTAAGCAAAAATGTACCTTTCAATTTATTATTTACATGTTTTATTCATTCAGTTAGAACTATTTTTTGCCTTTAGCACAGCCCCAAGCAAGAAGTGGTGCATACCAATTCCCCAGATGTATGCAGAGGCACTGCCCCAAGGAGGGTCATTTCTGTTGTCAAATTGCTGCTGTAATCCCAGCTGTGAGGCAGGGCTTTGTTGTGGGTGTTGGATGGTAAAAGAACAGATCTGTCTCTCCTGTAAAGTTTTTGGTTTTCTAATCACAAAGTAAACCTTTGGGAATCATAAAGCGAAAAGGAATAAAACTAAGTTTGCAACCAAAAATCTGCAACTGCTCCATACTAACTGGGAACGACAGTTTTTCTAAGTTAAATATTAAAATGAATTCTGTATCCCTGTACTATTGACTTTTCAAGTAGCCCTACATTTTTAGTTTCAAACATGTTGCAAAAGTTTGTTCTGATGGTGTTTTATAAGTTGGCTGCCATGCCAGTCCCTGAATCCGGGAAACGTGACAGATGGACAAAATATGCTGCAGAGCCTAAAGAGCTGCGAATCTGCCTCCCCTGCCACACAGCTCTGGGGTAGTTTCCCCAAAAGCCACTGGGACAAACTTCAAATTTCTCTGGGCAACAAAGCAATGTCTTTTAGAGAGACTGCATAAAATGTGAGCTCCCTTTCAATTAATTATTTGGTAGAAAAAGATGTTTTATATTTATTTAAATCAGACCTTGGATCAGTGCTGTTCCAAATATGTTGCTGCTTCCGTCTCGTCAAAGCTTCTTTTTGCACTGTTCTTGATCAGCTACAGCATATGATGCGCTTCTTCAGGCTTTATGGGCACATGCTGATTTAGATCAAAATGCCACGGAAAAATATTCGGTGCTGATTCCTATTTGGTTCTGCCAAATTTAGTAAGGCGAGATTGAGTGCAGCTGCAGTTCAGTTTAGTTCACCTGCCAAAGCACAAAGTCTGCTCAACAGACTTGTAAGACAGTAGTAAAGCAAAGTGCTATTGAACCCTGACGAATTACAATTCTCATTCCCAGTTTGATTAAAATGAACTAAAAGAGAAAAATCTGCTGTTACCTACTGTAGAACAAACAGCAACTGCTTAAGCTAGATGCATTTTTTTAGTGTTGAAATTATCAATGGATGTAGAGCAGCTGTATCAATGGCTGGTTTGGCATATTATAGAAGACAAGTGTAGTATCATTGGGGAAAGCATAATGTAAAACAAATCTGCTAACACTTAAAGTGTAGGTGACACTGTCCCAGTGTTCAAAAAACATTGCTTTAGTTCAACTTAATTTCTGCAGTCTGGTGAGAAACTCCAGGCTCACATGAATCAGGCACATTATTAGCACTACTTAGATAAGCAGTGATACCAGGTAAGAGTTTTCAACAAGCACGTTTGGGAAAAACTTCTGGAAATGCTAATGCACACTAGTTCTGACCAGCTCCCTGGAGTTTTTGTTGTTGTTTTTGTTTTCTGTGTTAGTCTTTTGTGATCTACTAGTTTTATGTGTTTCAGAGAATCCTCTGGTTTCCTTTAGAGCAGCTTTCAGGATGTTTTCAGTCTCCTTAAGTGAATCACAGAAGCTGAAAGATCCAAATGCCTCATCTTCTAGTCTTGGGAATGATTGTTTAGCTGGAGCAGTGCATGCAATATGTTTGGTTATTATAAGCTGAAGATGACTTATAAGCAGCTGCAGTTCTTTATACTCTGGGCACTGCAACCCATCTCAGGGGGGTCTAGAAGAGAGGAGGCAAATGGGACATGGGAGACCTTGCAGGAGATTGCAGTGCAGAAACTTCCTCTGCCCGGTGTATTGTCTGGGAGGCTGACTTGACCTTCATGACTGTTGAACTAATTGCTGTGGAAAATCCAGATGATAAATGTGTCTTAGCAATAAAAATGTGCAGTAAAACTAAAGAAACTGCTTATCGAATATTATCTGCATACTTTGTGTGCAGAGAAGCACTTCCCTTACAGCTGAAGGAAGGCAGTTGTAGCACTCAGGGTTTTTTTCTCTGCTTTTTGGCCATCTTGGCAGTCTTGTTCTGCTTTGTCCAGGGAAAGATGCTTTTTCTTCTTTCACCTGGCCAGCTATTTAGGTAGTTCAGTCACAGTAATAAGAATTATACTTTGATTGCACGAGGTCTCACAAGAAGTGCCATGGAGGAGTAACCTCTGGTTTCAACTCCCAGAATTTATGAAAAGGAATGTAACTGGGGCTGGATTCCAGATCTAGAATACCGAAGCAGCAAGGTTTTACATACATCGGGATACAAAATTTCCCCACTGGAAGGTGAGTGTGAATGTTGGTGTCCTTTGGCATTCAGTGTCCTACCTGCGAGAGTATCAGTAACTAACAGCACACGTTATATAGTGGATGCTGTTGCCTCCACTCAGGTACCAGAAAAGAGGGCTAGAGCCACACACAAACGATATTTAAAACAAGTGTTAACAAATTTGGAATATGAAGGAAAAGAAGAGTCTAATGCCGGAGTCGAAAGCAGACTCTGTAAGAAAGTGCTCAGGTTGGGTGGCCTTTTCAATCAGGCAGGGTGCTGGAGGTGCAGGGGTGGTGGACACAGGAGCACCAGAGCCCCGTGTGCAGGGGATATCTGACTGAATCGAGCAGGGCAATTCCCCACGGCAAAGGGTCTGATGTGACCTTCACACACATGGCCGCGGGGATTTTAATGTGCGCTGCTTCTAGGCTTTTCTGATGTGAGAATAAGGCAACCTCTGTAACTGGCTGGGAGTTGTTCACTACGGCCAGCTGTAGGCTGGAATCAAATAAAAAGCACGTGGTAGTGCGGAGTTCACAGATGCCACGTTCCTCTCCATCTGCCAGAACGAATGAAGTATCTTACTGCCCGATTTTTGTACACAGCTTATAAAATGAAGGTGTATGTTTAATTTAATGTTAACGATGCTAATTTTAGTTTGTATATATGCAGGATATTTAATTTGCTTTGTGCTTAATGTAATAACTTTCATTTCTCATTTTCAAAGCATTCAACCATTGCTAAACAAATCAGCATTTTGGCAGCTCAGAGAACTACCAGCAAATTAAACAAATGTTTTTGAGCAAATTGCAAAGCAAACTTTGCACGAGGCTAAGCCACCTCACCAAAACTGGCTTGAAATGATGAAGATAGTGAGGAGTACGCAAAAGATGTTTAATTTGCATTAGAGAGAGCCAGTGCAGGTTAGCAAATGCCTAGTCCTACCAGCACCGAATGTGATACAATTAGGATCTTCCCTACAGCAGTAAACTGGTGCCAGCCATTGATATAACTGTTCATTAGCTCAGCAGGGCAAGGTCACTTACACACATTGCCTGTAATCCTGCTTCAGTTGCCTTCTTCCCTAAAGGGTGTAGCTGCAGTGAGAAAGCCTGCCTGGGGATCTCATTTTTCTCAACAGGGCTGCAGATTCTAACTGTAACTTAGTATTGCAGCCAGAAACATTGAGGATCTGGTTTAACAAGAGAGAGATTTGACAATTCGTAGGACCTCACAGAACCTCTTTGACTGAAATTTTTCTTCGCTGTGATAAATAATGTAGTCAAGGTAAGAAACGTTCTTTTAAAATGAACATAAGCAAACTAGAGATGATTACAAATAGACCATTATGCCCACATTACACACATTCAGATGTTGGATTATGGCTTTTTTTTCACGTCCGTAAAAAGAGAGCTTGTCATGAAATCATTTTCCCGTGAAGTAACAGCACCTAAAAGTTGTTTAATATATCTGCATGGATCAGTGTGGAAGGTGAATAAGTGATTATTCCTCTGAGGAAATGTAATTTCCTTTTTTTCTTTCCTTTCTCTTTTTTCCTTCTCTCTGTACTAATGCATTGGATGGCATTTGAAATGTTTTTTCTCAGATTTCAGTTACATTTATGAAGTCCTCATTTGTTTCCCATCAGTTAGACCATCAGATAGACAGAATATCTTTGGTGACTTTGGCAGTCTAAGAAATAGTCTGGGTTTTAATTTTTTGGTACCCTAAAGATAGAGCTACTAAGGTCTTTCTAAATGAGACTGCATTTTGAAGCTAACTCAGATCAGCATGGCACCTGTGCAACATTTAAATTACCCTGGCACTGAAACAAGTTGGGAAAACCAACTCTGAAATGAGGCAATTTATCACTTGAAAATGTGGTTTTAATGAACTGGATATCATAATTTCCAGCAATCTTTCTGGATTATACAATTCTGAAAGAGAGAAACAGATGTTGGTATAGATTACTGCGCAGTTGAATCTTCTTTTTGCACTAGGTCCACAGTTTTTGCTAGATGTTTTTTCTTGCAGAAGGAGAGAGATGTTTATTGTTCAGTGGGATGGATCAGTAACTGTTTAATAAAATGCAAATTAACAGCAGTATTTTGCTTGAAGATGTGTTGAAACTCTAGGGGGGAAGTAGTACTTCTTGAGTTCCCATGGGCCAGGCCAGGTTTGTGATGTAGACAGGCTTAGGCATGCATTCCGTTAACACAGTAAATTCGTTAGGTGTTGAGGCTGCATAGCCAGAGCTATTGTATGACATTTGTGAGTTTACGGACACCGTGGCAGAATCACCCATTAAGTATTTGCGTGGGAGTTAGTAATAACTAAAATATATAAAGCAAGCTGCTCTTTGCAGTGTAACTACTCATGTACTTCACCTGTTCGTTACCTCTTTATAACACTTGTGAGGATTTAATGTGACCAAAATCTGTGTAACTGAAGTACAATATTCTTTCTTGTGCTTTTCTATTTATTTGAAAAATTAGTTGCAGGTCTTTTCTTATATTTTCCCCAAATACCTTGCTTTCTAAAGAAAGCCATGGCAGCTTTTTGCTTACAGGCAAATTCAGATAGCCCTAACAGCAAAGTGCAGGTGTACAGATAACAGGAATCATTTTCTGTAAAGGTACAAATTTGAGCTCCAAGTTAAATCAAGATTCATTCAGAAAAAAATGCCAAATGCAGAAACAATAAAGGTAGGTAAAAAAAAATAATGCATGAAATCTCTTGACTTCCCTCAGGTTCATACTTTCCATGCCAAATGTGCCATTATTTCTAATGTATTTATTTTTACAGTATTATCTATACACTTATTTTACATGATCTGTTTGAGCTGTAAATGTATGAACTCCAGGAAGTGTTAAAGATTTATTGCAAAACTTTCTATGTATACTTTCCATTCCCTCTTTCAGGTAATACAGCCAAGGTATTTATTGAAGTGAAGGATGAAAATGACCACGTGCCTGTCTTTACCAAAAAAATGTACATTGGAGGAGTGTCTGAAGATGCCAAAATGTTTTCTTCTGTGCTTAAAGTTAAGGTAAGACTGAAATTTTTTAAATAACATTCACTTGCAGTGGGAAAATATTTAGTCACTGGTTAGATTTTTCACGGGAGGTTACGAAATATGTTTCTTCTAAAACTGCTTGAGCTTCTCAGACACTGGCAGTAATTTCCATTTGGTTTCTTCTTTCAAACAAGTATAGCAAGCACAGAATGGGTGATTCTTCTTATGAAGTCAGTGTTTGAGTATGAATATGAGTGTGATGGTTTCCATTTGTGTGTGTGTGACTGACATGCATTGGCCCAGTATTCCAGCAGTTACTGATGCAAGTTGATTTTGAGCTTAAAAGACAGGTTTTATTTCTCTTGAATTTTATGTGCTTGTTTTTTATTTGACGATTTGTAGCTATTGTTTTAGATATGTTAATATTTAGAGGATTCTTTTATGCTCAACACTAGTTTTTACCTTAAATTTTTCTGACTACTTCTTTGGCAGCAGCATGTTTATGCTTTAAAAAAGGAACGAACAGTTTCTATTTCAGGTCAGCAAAGCAGTTTCAGGTTTGTGCACAGTGACACAACTGTGAGTAAAAATGACTGTCTGTAGATTTTTTTTTTTTTTAAAAAGAGAGAGAAATTTCAAGGAAAGATAATATATAGAATGTAATTAACATCAGGCATAAAAATAGCTTAGAATAAAGCTACTTGTTTTCTGTAAAATGCTTTGTGATGCAGTCATTTGTGCTAGAGACAGCTTGAGTTGCCAGGACTTTCCAAGTCAGCTTGTTTCCTCTGCCCTTATTTTGTTACCTCAGCAGGCCTCCTGCATCTTTTTTCACCTTAAGCGTTAGTATAATAGCTTTGAAGTTGCTGATTCTAGCTTATGCATGAAAGGGCACAGAAATATGACCTGCTAAGAGTTTTACTTGGACCTCATGATGTGTTTAGAGTACCAGGAATGAAATAGAGAATATCAGAGCTTATTAAAGTTGTCCATTGCTTTTTTGTTTCATGGCAGTCCTTCCCAAAGTAAGCCCAGAAATGGCAGAAAAGTGGGAAATTGTTAAGCATTGACTATTGGATAGAAGCTTCTGTAGATGGTATTTGTTTACTTTGTGAACTAGTTCAGAGTATTTGTTTTTTCTTATTTTTTTTATACAGTGCTTATCATAGGCAAATTTTTGTCCTCGGAGTATCCATATTGGTCTTTTCTAGAAATACATGCAGCAGTCCAAGTAAACAGCTGGGAATTTACTGAAGATAACTTGGAAAGGGAACATCATAATGTATAAATCTGCCCTATGCCAATTCTTCCCAGCTTTCTCTGGAGGCAGATTGTGTCTGAGGCCATAGCAGGTAGGGACAGACCTACTAAATGGGGCTGGTCAGGAATTCCACGTTACATGCTGCCCCGGGATGGTACTAAGGCTGAGCTCGTGCTTGCTAGTCTCCCAACTGCAAAAACGTGAAGGGGCCTTAATACCGCTTTGCCCCAAGTGTGTTCCTGGCGTAGCAGAGGATGCTGTTCAGCGGCCAGCATGAAACGTTGCCTGATGGAAAGACCTGTGCCCAACCTACAGGATAATCTGAAGAACCAGATCAGATAAGATCAGTTAGCAGGTCAAAGTCAGTGCGACTTCTCTCATAGCTTTATTTGAACACTGAGTAGTTCAAAACAGTAGCAATCTTGAATAAAAGGGAAGGTGTAGGGAGGAATTATGATGAGAGGAGATGAAAGATACACATTGGTCACTGGAAAGAGTGATTAGCCCAGAAGGCATGTTTACTTACCTCTGCTTTATCAACTGTGAAGACTCAGTTCAGGCTTCATAAATGAAGCCCAAAAAAGTCATCTAGCATGTGCAATGCCTGTGTTTACTGTAAGGATTTATTTCTATGCGATTAAAGAAATTGTAAATTGAGCAATAAAGCAACATTATGTGTTGGAAATAATACTTTCAGAAAAAGAATTGCAGAATTTCCTTTCATTGGTTTCTTTTCCTCCATCTTCTGTACTGAAGTTTTAAGGTACACCAGATTTCTATACTATATAAAATAGTGACATATAACCAGATATCTGCTCAATTAAATGAAAACGAAATTCTAGATGCACGAGTTAAAGAAATAGTAGTATTGTTGCTATTCGGGTGATCTGAGACCATGACTGAGCAGAGTTTTGAAGGTAGGGGTAATATTTTTGTTAATATCTTTTTTTTCCCAGGCATTTTGCTGGTTATTGCTTCTGGCTACGAACCTTAAACTGAAGCTCTAACATACTCAAAAACAGGAAACTGAAAATTGTGTCAAATCCATGAACTTTAAAAGTGCTGAAGATAACAGTACTACACAAAGATACTGGAGTAGATGAAGAATACTGAATAGTAGAGTTACTTAGATAAAGGAGTGTTATCTGTGTGAAAGTAAATGAAACACTAGACACAAATGTAAAATTGCATTTTGAGTTGATTATACAAAATGTGAACAGGCTGTGATATCCTACCTGGCTTTTGAAGAGGCATTCCTGATTTCTTAGGCACAGATATTCATGTGTGTCAGTCAAGGGGATAAGAAGTGTGTGAAAAAGAACAGGCATACAGGTAAGGGATATTTGGGGGTGAAGAGGGGAATCTGCTTTTACCCTTCAGAAACATTTGACTCAGAAATGGTGGTCAGAGGACAGAAAAGGACTATCAAAGGAGTACACAAAAGAAATTACAATTTTATGTCTCTAGCCTGTTCCTGTTAAAGCATATGACAGAACTCTCCCTGGGTTTGCTGACAGGCAAAATAGAACAAGGTATGAGACAGAAGTTGTTACTAGTGGATGGCATCAAACATAACTGTGTGCTTAGTTAAAGTAAAATTAGAAACAGTTAAGAAGTGCTTGTTGCAGAAAATCAGGCTGTAATTTATTGTTCTAGCACCAAGCATTTTCAGCAGTCGGTGCTAGTTAGCCTATTTTCTGTCCTTTAGAAAAAAAAGTAATTGCTCTGTTTGTTAGTTAAATATGATACCCATTCCAATTAGTTTTAAGAATTAATCAAAGTAATGTTTTTTCTTGAAGAGTTCAGGTGAGTAGAATTAAAAGAGTAGTTTTCCAAGTTGAAATTTTTAAGAACATTAATAAAGTACACGCATAGCTTGCACTGTAGAAATTATTCAAATTTTGATTCTAATGGGGAAGCTAGGTTTTTAGGAGGAGTTTAAATGCATTTGCTTTCATCTTCTGCATTCATTAATAGTTGCTAAATTTTTTAATGACATCTGAGTAATTTTGAAGAGAAACTGATGTTCTTGGCATATTCTCATTCTTCCTGTCACTGATGACAACTTTGATGATCCTTGAACATGGGGTATTGACTAGCAGAATATTTTTTACAACTGGAAGACATTAAACTGCATAATGTAGATGATTGAAATCATTGTTATTGAGACTCATAGTGAATGAACGTTTTCTAACTATGAATAGTGTCATGTTATTTGTCACAGCAATGACATACATTCACCATTGTAGAAAAGTATGCAACACTTCCTGCACACTGGGACCTAAACTTGCCTTTTTTTCCCCTGTACTTCAAGGAGATACCAGCAATAAATAGGTACTAAATGTGTAGAAGTGACATTCACCTTTTAATTCGTTTCTTATGTAAATTCCATTATCCTGAGGGAAGGAGACAGTGTTTATTTTAAATTAAAGTGTAATATTGTTGTTACCGAAAAAAGAACGGACTCTGAATTGAGCCAGTGTTTTCCTTGTATTAAACAAAATTAGGCATTCTAGAGGTACAGCAGGGACTCTGTTGATTAACTCCTAGCTTCTTTGGGTTTTGTCTTGATTTTTATCTATAAGTGACAGATTTTGCTTGAAAACCTGAAAAGTCGAAGACTTCTATTAGTAGTGGATGATTTAGATAGTCAGGTCAGTTGTTTGAAAATTCCCAGCCCACCTTTTCTTTGTCAGTTACTCTGTGCTTGTGTATGTTTAATACCAACTCCAAGGCCCTTATTTTTATATCCCTTCATGTGAACATCCATACTCCTAATGACATGTCAGTTCCTGCATCTGTGGACAGGGCTAATATAAGCCATAACATTGTTTTGTACCAGGGTATTTACTGTGCTGTCAATATGTAGAGGTGGTTGCCAAAGTTTGGCTCTCTAAGTGAGGTGAGATGCTTAAGAAATTGCACAGGAAAGGGGATAAACTGAAGTCTGTAAAACAGTAGGGCATATTAGAAGAAAAATGAGGAGAAGCCAATTCAGCAAAGAGAGAATAAGAAGATAAAAAAAAGCACTTGATCAGAGGTGAAGTAGGATCCATCTTCTGCTTTTATATCATAAAAATGCAAGTTAATGCTGATATATCTCTCATGACTCTTTCGTCAATTGTGTGACTGTTATATACCATAAAGATGGTATAGATCATGGAAAGGGATGGATAAGTCAGGAATGAAGATAATTCACACTGTGACCTCCTACATTTATTTTCTTGTGTGAAAGTGATAAAATATGACAAAGTTCTCCTTTTTTGAGGTGACCTACTTGCCCAAGTGTTGGAAGCATTAAGGGCAGGCAACCATTTGGCACTCTATTTGATTGCCTTCATATAGTAGCAAAAAGTTTTGTATAGCACAACTTTCATAGCATAATTTACTAGTTAACCATATTATAGCAGACTTTCAGAGAAAATAAATCCCATTCATTAATTGTATTTTTACATTTTTAAGCACAAACATGTCTTTAATTTGCCTCAATGGGTACAATAAAAATTCCCCTACAAGGGCCTTCTGGCAGGCTGGCGGAGGATGCTGCTTCAGGAAGCCCTAATTTTGGAAACACCAGCACTGGCTCCGCTAGTGAGAAACGCCTTTTTCTGGAGTGGCAGAAGGAGTTATTGTTGGTTGAAAACAGGGATCAGATTTATTGCAAGAAGCTGGTCATTGTAGTTCATTTATATTAAAAGCAAAGTGGGGGGGTTAAGTACATAATGCTTGAGGTAACAAATCATCATCTGGGTACCTATGTTTACTTCAGCCTTTTACATCTGAAGATCAGGGTCTGGAATTTCATGTTAAGCCCAAGTGCGAGAGAGTGGTTTGGTTTCTGTTACCTTTAACCCATGCGTCCATTTTTGAGGAAAGTATCATGACAGAAAACCAAGACTCATCTTGAAACTTTTCCGTTTTCCTAAAAGCACAAGGTCAAAGCTGTTTGTGGCTTAAGCAGAGGGTTTGAATGAACACCACACAATTCTTTGTTATGTTCAGATATCTTCAGTTTCAGCTTCCTGAAGTTTGCAACATGTTCCTGAGCTGAGCATCAGCAGCCAGGAGGGAGATCATATGAACATGGCTGCACCAATCGAGGGCTCAGTCTGCTGAAGCTCTGGGACAGCTTTACAAGTGGGCAGGTCTTTGGGGGCATCGTGGAGCAGTTTTAACATGGTGCTTTAACCCAGTTCTTGTTGTCTGAAGAGAGGTTGGAGCAGGCCTATGCCAACAGGTTTGCTTTGTCCAGTCGCTGTGGGTGGAATAACCAGGGGAAAAGATCAATGGATGGGTGGGTTAATTGCAGTAAGCAGAATGACTGGTGTTTAGATATTGATATGGCTCCTGCAGTTAGATGTGATTTACAGGGTATGCCCGCTTTTATTTGCCATTGCTGTAATTAAATTAGTTAAGCATAATAATCACAGTGGCAGGCACTTGCCAGCAGTTATGGTTTAGCAGCAGTTTAAGCTAATATAATTTTTCCTTTTTATCAAATAGGAGATGGAAAAGATGAGCTGAGAGAAGTTAGTTAGGAAGTACTAAATTGTAGATGGTTACCAGCATAGATATTAAGGAGGTTCAAAAATTATTTTATAATCTGGGTAGAAATTAATTGTGTCTTTATTTTAGAGAGTATGTGGGTTACATCAAGCAAGAGGTAAAAACTATTTTAAGTTTTAAAAAAAATGTATCTAGTTTTGCAATAGTTCAAAAAAGAAAAATAGTCTGAAATGTCAGAACAGCATTGGTGTTAATACCAAGAGGCGCTCATATTGCGGGACAGGATTAACAGATGTGTTTATGCCCAGATCCTCACCTCCAGTGATCCCTACTCTACCAAGATCTGCAATGGCCTCTTCCAGCAATTGTCCAGGCCAAGGGATGTATTAAGGTGCTCGCAGCTCTCTTCCCAGACATGCACCTTTATTTTCCCAGAGGAAAGCGGGAGGGGTGTGCAGAGCACTTTCTACTCAGGTTTTGCCCTGGGTAATCGGTGTCCTGCCGACAATCCCTGAAGCTGTAGGCAGATCTCCAGTTCTGTCTCATTTTGGCATCTATTAAGTTAGTCTCATCTAGCTCTCTGTCTTTGTACAGTGTTACTGGCACATGAGAATGGCTCATTTTTGATGAGTGTAATTTAATAAGACGACAAGCTTTATGGCCCTGTGCAAAAACTACAGCTTTCAAATAAATAAAAAAACCCAACACAATTAGTCCCTCTTTAATAGTACTTAATGATTTTCTGTAGTCATTAATTTTTAATATAGTAGTTTATGTAAATGGGGTTTAGATAAATTCATCACAAATATACTGCTGAACATTTGTATGTTTAACTTCAGTTGCTTAAATCATTCTGTACTCTGTGGCTTGAACAAAATTTCACCCCTCCCATGAGAGCACAGTTCCTCCCCTCTTGAAAAATATTTTGTAAAACACCCCAGTCTTGGCACTAATTATGCCATACAGCCTAGTGAGTAGCACTGGGAGTAAGAAATAATCTAACTACCATGGGCCAAACACAATGGAGGGAGAGAAGAAAACTAGTACTGAGTACACAATCTTACACAGGAATTTAGAGACAAATAGGCCAATAAAATATTGGATAAACACTTCTCTCATCATCAAAACAGTTACATATGTGACTAAGGCAAATACTGTAGATTGCTTCTCCCAGCTCTATAAGGTACAGCAATTTTGCTGGCAGCAGCAGCAGCAAGCACCCTCTTAAATACATTGATTTGAATATAAAATCCTTTTAGAATAGGGTAATGCATTGTCTTGCTCTAGATTTTTAGGAAGATTACTCTAAGTAGATAAAAAGGAAGCTTGAGCTCAGAAGAATGCCACAAATCTTTATCATAAAGTCACTTTTGATTAGAATTAATTTGGTTAATGATATTCCATATGAATTATTCTATATGAATATGAACGTTTTAAGGCTGGTGTCCTCTGATAAGTACTAATGTCTCTTAAAAAAAAAGTAAAAGGAATATGTTTATTCAAATGGCACTTAGGCTTTAGTCCTTGCATCTTAAAGACCATGTTTATATTGCTAATAGCTCAGCAGGAAATGTGGAGCTGTGTTAAATACCATTTCTCTTGAAATGATGGCTGAGGCTGATTATCATGTCTCAAATCTACAGCCAATTTCACACAGCCGTCTTTTTAAGCCTACTCATTTCCCCCAAAGCCTATCAAAGATACATAATGCACAGATGAGATCTTTTGAGTCCAGGCTGAGGATCTGATGAAAGACCAAAGGGTATTCAGAAGCCGTGGTGGTAGGACAGCTGCACTCTGTCTTGGTTGTGGGTTATTTGGATTTCCCTTTTACTCTACAACCATCGCGCTGGGCCTGCAGTGGTGGGACAGCTGGAACAGCAGTCTGGATATTCGCTTTAATTACAGTTCTAGTAGAGCTCAGAAAAAGGTTTCAGGTGTTGGGCAGTCCTGATGGGGATTGGTGTTATAATAACCTTTTATGTTCTCTCCCCTTTTCTGCAATTCTCTTTTTTTTCCCCCAGAATTTTTGATGTATATAGGAGCCCGTTTCCATGATGAAAGGCCTTTTCATGCTTGTTGTTATGAATATGTTAATTAAAAACAGATGTAATACTCATAACTACTAATTTATTAATTTTGTGGTTTGAGATTTGCTTTGCATTTCATTATATTAGAATTATTTATTTTGCTTTGCCACTGGTATTTTCGTATAACTCCTGGTTTTCCCTTCAGAATTAGACCCAGACTTCCTTTGGCCACATACACAATATTTTCAATCTGCTCTATAAAAACAAAACCAAAATCAACACAATCCCAACAACAAGGGAAATTACTAGCAGGAATTGACTTTTCACTATAACGGTGTGTTACTAGTCCTTTCTTTCTGAACATTATCTTTAACAGTATGAATGTCTCTAGTTTTGTTTATTGAAGTGCATTTAAATGAGGAAACATGGGAGGTCCTAATTCTAGTAAAGTGAGAGGTTTTTTTCTAAATTACTCCTCAGTTTATAAAGGTATTTTTGTACTGAAAATGTTTGCAGAAAAGGAAGCTTGCCAAAATAAGTGCCAGTGAATCAAAGTCTCTGGAAGTGGCTGACCTGTGTTTGATAGAAATGGCTGTAATATGAAGCCAGCAAAGAGGTTTGATGATGATAATAGCAGCCAGTGGAGTCTGAAATGCGGTTACATCCTGAAGGAAACTTGATTCTTTTACAATATGGTTGATCAAATTTTCATTTCAGCCCTTTTCTGTATTTTGTGCCCCTTTCTGATAGACTTCGTAATGTAACTTCATCCTTTATTACTGTTTGAATATCTTAATGTACAGAACAGCAAAATAAAACAAAGCCATTTTATGCTACAGGTTTTTACACTAATGACACACAGGGCAACAGGAATTACTCTTCACTTAACTCTAATCCTTGAAAGCAATCTACCTTAGCAGTTGCATACTGATCTAAAGCAATTGATAAAATAAATGTTTAAAATTCCTGGGTATGGATATGTGTTACATATAGACAGAATAGTGGGATAACTTTTTTGCCCAGATGCATTTACCCATGCTAAATCTCTGGTTATTTTCTATTCATGCCTATATCCTCTAGGTTTTTGGTGTTTTGTTTGGTTTGTTTTTTCCTTTTTCCTTGGGATGACAAGTAAATCTTCAGAGTGGCAAGTTCTGTAAAAGTGAGATTCAACCCTGGGCCCCTTGAGACAGCTTTCTGCTGTGAAAGACAAAGTGTTCCTTTCTCTAATTTTGCTTTTGCATGTACACAAGAGAACAACTTCTGTATAAAAATGAACTGCTATGCCAGTCACAATCTTTTATTAGTTAAAATATGATTTATGAATCACAGGAAGTAATCTGTAGGGAGAAAACATACTTGGTAGAAGTAAAAATCTACTTTGAAGCCTATTTGCAGTGACAACAGCACAGCCTCAAATACACGCATCTGCTGTAACATCTGGCCTCTGACAGGAAGCTGCTTGCCCTGCTAAGAATAATATTACAGTAATTCCAAGCACACAGGTAATTTCCTTCAAAGAACGTATCTCTAGATAATATGTTGACTTGCTAAACTTTCTACTCTGGAAAACAGTACTATTGTTTTCCTTTGGCAGTGTTCAGGAAAAGCTACTACCCTTTGCGATTTTTTTCAAATGTAATATTAGATTGTTTCAATTATTATGTTATTTTCCAACATTTTAACACTGTTAGTCCTGCATGTGCCTTCCAGAGTAACGTACTCCTGGAACAGAGGCTGGAAGGGGTGAGTACGCCTGGAGTGTTCACAATGCTGGACCATTCCCATCCCACGGAGGATCAGCTGCGTGGTCCGCACTCCCTCCCAGCACATACACATAAACCTACTGTATCGAGCACTAACTGCTATTGGCATAGCAGGATATGCTATAAAATCAATGCTTCTAATTTTTTTTTCAAAATACAAGTTTGGGAACACCTCTTATTCAACATTTTTTCCTGTCCGACAGCCTATCAAAATTGATCCATGTTTCCACACCTTGGGTTTTTTGACACCATTGGACGAAAAACAACTCTCATTCTTTTTGGGTTTGGGTTTTTTGGGGGTGTTTTTTTGTTCTTGTTTTTGTTTTTTCTTACTACCTGTATTTCTCAGAAGTTTCTGTGGAGCTGGGCTTTACTTGGAGTGGGCTGGGCACTGATTGGCAGTATGCTTAGCAGAGTCCGTTCTTTTTCTCTTTGTTGTAGTACCTGTGTAAGTATGCCTAACAAATGATGTATTTAAAGCATAAATTAATGAATGTTTGGCTCCATGCAGCCCTCATGAAAGGTGATTATTTTACATTTCTCAAGTGTGCACGTTTCCACAGGGATTATCACAGTGTGAGGCTTAACTATGTAGCCGCAGAATCACGGTGTTACGGTAGAGCACTTATCCCCTCACCCAGAGAGACTTGTAAAAGCAATGCCATGTGGCAATAACACTCTGATATTGTCATCAAAATTGCCAGTGGGTTGTTTGGGATGAGCATTAAAATCTTCATTAATCGTAACTCCTGAATCTATTGCATAATCATCAGATGATTACAGTTTTTATCATTATCAGCGTGAGCTAAATTCAAACTAGCTGCTTAGAGTTAAATGCAATTGTTAATTTTAAATGTTTTCCAGTCTCCCTACCAGGGTCACCCTTAATCATGAGCCTGAGGATGCTAACAGGGCATGTAAAATGAATGGGACTGGGCTGTTGGGTTTTTTTCTTCTTCCTAGCAGATGGCAGGTTCAACTGTTTCCAATCAGTTGCTGGCACATAAATAGCTTTTAGAACAAGACCATTTTTGCTGGTAGGAATTTACAGATTGTTGAATATTTTCAGTTCTGAAGCCACATCTGCCATTGTGCACTTTTAGAGGCGGTTTTACTTTGTGATTTACAGACACTTAAGCCAGTGAGTTTGTTGTAGCTATTGCAGTTTTCCTCTTTTTTTTCTGTATTTCTTCATTACTGTGCTCTTTTACACTGTTACCTGTCTCTAGCACTTTGGAACTCATGGTCATCGGCTTGGTTTTGCCGTAGTGCCTCAGAAATTTATAGCTTTGCATGTCCTGACATCTGCTCCTCAGACTTAACCTCCTTTACAGACCTCTTTCCACCAAATTCTCAGCTGTGAGATACTTGCACAGCCTTTAGGGACAGCTGCTGTGTGAGGTGCTCACAGGCAACCCAAGTCTTGTGTTAATTAGTTACATCAGTTACACCAGAAAAAACATATATACTAGGACAAACTGTAACTGGTTACAGAGACACCGCTAAAGAGATGCCTATCACTCCTAGTTTTTGGCTCATCTGCTTTCATCTCTAGTCTTTGAGGCATGCAGCTTGACTCAGCTCTAGTGAATCCTATATATTTCCATGCTTAAGCTAAGGCTTTTTTCCCCTCTCAGTTCTCCCAAAGGTGAAAACCAAACTAAACAGAAAGTACCCTTCCTCTCTGTTTTAAGGCAACTGATGTGTTAAAAGCACTTTTTGTTGGCAGCAAAGCAGCTGTACCCTTCATCCCATTGCTGCTGCAGTGCTGGGCTGAATTAGACATTGCTTATCTGAGGGCGAACCCAGCACTGACGGCGTCCGTCTCTTTGCTGCCTCTGCAGTGCCAGCAGCTTTAACGTTTCTAATGACTTGCTGCGAGTTGTGCTGGCAGTGCTTGTGTAGAAGATGTAGTCACCAAGAATGCTTGGCTTATTGGTCTTTTTGTTCCAAGAGAGCTAGCTGCCAATGAAATTAAAAAAAAATAACCGTTAATGACTTTGCGGTAGATACCCTCAATGTTAGGGCCTAGAGCAGCATATTTCAGCTGATACCTGGCTGGTGTCATGTGCTTTTGTGGTGGGGTTAGGGAGCACCCAGCAACTGCACCTTTTCTTGCGTGAGAGAGGATGGGTAAGGGCTGGAGGTAGCACGCGGTGATGCCAACGAAACTCCGTTCGTGTGGGCACGCTTACGCTTAGTTACAAGAGGGTTGAAATTTGGCCTGGTAATTCCTAAAATCATACATATTTATCAGTACTCAGTCATAGCAGAATTTAGGAGACATCTGTATTTCTTGCACATAACAAAAGGAAGATATACTGCTATAATATTAAGATTAAGTATAGCTCTTTCTCTTCTTTGACAGTCATAATGCAACTCTTGAGATGTCATATATCTCTTCCTAATGAAGTGTCAAAAATATTTACCTTCAGGACAAATTACAAGAATAGCAAACATCCTTACTCTGTATTAAAGAAGTTGGTACATTAATGTCAGCAGCTCACAAGCTCTCTCTGGTGGTCCTGCAAAGCTGAACATTGCACTGAGTGTTGTTAGGTTTGATCCTAGTATAAATAGTGGTGAAAGGGGGGATGAAATGGAAACAACAAAGTTAAAATACTTGAAACTGGAATCTGATGATTTTTCCAAGTTCCTCAGGCGGTTTTGCACCTGTCTTTGCTCATCTGCGTGTAGATGGTTTCTGGGATGGAAATAGCCTGAACTGTAATGATACTGAGGCCATTGACTTCTCTGGAGTGCCACTGAGTTGTCAGAACTTCTGAAAATTAACTCGTAGCCTGTCTACCAGCTTTGGGCATCTGAACTGCAGGATTTGAGAGGTTGCATGCTTAAAATTTCAGAATGCCTCTTTCACTGGAGTTTCAGGCATTAAACTCAGCTGCAAGACTTACCATAACACTGCTTATAAGCAACCACACTACTGTCATGACATTTGTTCAGAAAGGCCAACTATATTTGAAGTCTGTGCCTGCAATATTGATACCCTAATTTGGATCCAAATTTTGTTTGTCCTCAGTTGCACACATATACAAGCGTGAAATACTGAAGGTGAAATTGCTTTCTGTTGTTATCGAAACGAACTGCTATTAAAAGTCGTATCTTTCTATTGAGATAGAATTTGCTAATATTAAAAAAATGATAGGCTTATGGCCCAGCTGAACCAATCTAATAAATCCATTTTAACAAAGAAATTGGCTTTTTATTGAAAGGGCGTAATGCTCATCTCACAGGGCACCTCCAGAGAGCCTTTGGCAGTTAGCTGGGTAGTTGCTGTAAATCCTGTCTCGGTACAATGAAGACCCCAAAGGAGCCGGATCAGATACTGCTCTCCTACCTGCTGCTATGTGCCTCATGTGCCAAAACACATGCCACGTGGGGTTACAGGAATTACTTCCCCCCCCAGCTCCATTAACAATATGCAAAGTTGAGTGTGGATAAGCCAGTGGTTTTTGCCAGACTGGTCTCTTCTGCACTGTTCATGACTTTAAAATGAGCTGTGTTGTACAAGCTGTACTTGCCTGATCTTAGATGCACGCACACAGTGATTTGTTAGGTATGAGGCAAGGAAGTGATTATTTTAAAAAGTTAGCTGCTCTCTATCACCATGAAATCCTTTCCAAAGAGGTTTCTTTCTTGTCTCTCGGGTAGTGCATAGGTGGTCTTCTAGATGGATTGTACCAAATATTATTTTTTACATATTCAAGTATCCCCTGCTACTACAGGCAGAGGCTTCCTGATCTCATCTTTGAGTACATGGAGGACCTAAAGCTCTCTTACAACATGTTGACAAAATTGATCCAAAAAGCACCAAGAGAAGCCACTTGGAATGCATCTGTAACCTCCAGTTTGCATGTTTTCAAGGATGTTTTATTTCTGTTGTTTTGCCGTCTCTAAATGTTTCTTTAGTAAGGGTAACTTTAGTAGTAATAGTGTCGTAATAGTAATGATGTGGAATCTTTTTGTTGTAACTTTAAGATTTCCTTTGCATTTGGTTAAGAGCAGGTACTTGAAGTGAAATATTTGATTTTTATACGTGTACGGGGTGCCTGCGCCCAGGTGGGGGCTGAGGGGTCTCTGGGAGGAGAGGCCGGGGCTGCCCTGGGCTGGATACAGCCCCTTCCACCGGCCCCATGGCCGGGCACAGCTGAGGTGGTGTTTTAATTTTTGTCTTTGTTTCTCACCATCCAAACATATTTTATATAGCAGTAAATTAAATTAAATTTTTTCAAGTTGGGGCTATTTTGTCTGTGACAGCGATTAATAAGTGAGCTCCCTGTCCTTATCTCAACCCATGAACTCTTTTTTATCTTAATTTCTCGCCCATTCTCTTGAGGCGGGGATGAGAGAGCAGCTGGGTGGGTCTCAGGCAGCTGGCCAAGGTCAACCCACCACAACACGCTGATTTGAGAATACATCAGATAAAACTGTGGTGGGAGTAAGAGTCCGATAAGGTCACTGAAGTTGCTGCAGTTGCTGGAGGAATGAAGGCAACCTGTTGTGTGATTCAGGCATTTATGCACTTCTTAAAAGGGCTGACTTGAGCTCAGTGCTAAGCACTGACATTCAGCTCTCAAATAGTGATGACTGCTAGCACTTGCACATCAACCTGATTTTTAGGTACAGCCGCTTCCTCGCTTCCTTGTGCCATATAGCATGCTGTCACATTTATTTGTTCCTTCAGCAATTTACTTGTCAAAAGGAAACCCAAAAATGAGCTTAGTCCTGAAAATCCACCTGTCAAGCTCCCGCCTGCTGGCTCTACGATGTTTTGGGGTTGTATTTACCCATGCCAGTTGGATAGCAGGAATGCTCTGGAAAAGCTCACCAATGTCTTTACCTTTTGACTGACGGAACAGGGTAAATTTCAGAAAGCTTTTAACCTTCCCCATCTTTCTGAAGAATGCTAATAAAGGGGTTTGAGATCACCCAAGAGGTAGTAGTCTTGATTTTAAAAGCCTTCAAAAAAGCTATAGAACTAGAGAACAAAAGCGCTTTAACACATTTTGTATTTATGCTTTTCATAGCCAAGCCAGATAAAGCTGTGTCAATTTAGAGGAAAACAAAACATTTACAAAGGATGCAAGGACCATTTTAAACAGTCCTGTCTCTGTGATGAGTGGCAGCCAGTGTCATTGTGGGAGCTCATCTTCCAGGCAGCTCTGCAGCACAGTGGTGTGCTATATGAAACATGTTTGCTACCCCTAGCTAAACCAGCCCAGATATTATCGCTTAAGTGCTGTATAGTTATATCTATTCCATCTGGCCTGATAGCAGTCAGAGTAGCATGGAAAGCACATACAGCTTTGAGCACCAGGATCATTCGTCTGGTACGAGTATCTCTTGATGGTGCACGATGCAATCACTGTGCTGCATAGATTCGCTTGTTACATCTCCTTACTGGTATTCCCTGAAAATTATCAGGAAATAAAGACAAAATAAGAGTTAGTGAAAGTTTCCACCTTACAGATCTTGTTCACTGATGGTGAGGAAGCAATGATGATTAATGGCCATCTACTGAAGGCTTAATGACCTTGCACAGATAATGCTTTTTTAAATGGCAGTGGCATATCATGGTAAACAAACCTACACTCTGCTGCAAGCCCTGACTAGATGGTGATTACTGTTTTTAAGTCATGGTGAAGTATGGATTTTACACAAAGACCTGCACCTTTTTGAAATTAAGGGTGTTTTTCTCCAACATTAGCTTAAGCCACAGGCTTAAGAAGTCATGCCAATATTTTGATAAATGCCTGCTAATAGCTGCTGAAGTGTCCCAGATGCTGAGGCAGTGCCCAAGTCTAATGAATGGGCAAATGTACAGGCGGTAATTAGCTACCACCTTGCTGACCCCTTCCTAGAAGGAGCACATGAAAGCATTATAAGGGTGCTCAGAACTACTCCCCTCTGAATATGGGTACTGCCTTTTGAACAGGAGCATGGTCTGTGCAAAGGAGTAGGTCGGGAGAGGCCAGAATGGGGCTACGCAGGGTTGTCAGGCACAGGGCAGGTGAAATAACATAGCTCCCGGGGCTGCCTAATTGGTGCCAGGACTACTGGAGAATGCTAGGGCAGCTTTGTGTTCTACACTGGGTCTGTATATCAGGTCCATTGTGCAGCATTGCAGGAATGCCACCCAAGCTTTTTTTTTTTTTTTTTTTTTTTTAATAAAAAAGGATTAAATCACTCCAAAAATATATGTGCTCAATGTGCTCAATCAGTGAGGATGCAGAATATCTCTAAGAAGAGGGAGGACATTCTTGTTGTGTAAGTTTGTGTGTTGCTGCGGTTTTTTTTCTTTGATATTTGTCAACAAGAATTTGGCAGTAGAGGTTTCTCAGAATTAAACTGTTCTTACCTGTTCAGCTTGCTGCAGACTTGAAAAGTCCATTTATATTTTTCTTCCTTTTTTCTTTTTTCCTTTTTTTTGGAGCAGTTTAGTGCCAACACAGGAGAAAGAAATTGCTGGAAAAGCAAAACTGCATGCAGCAAAGTTAAATGAACCATTTAAAGTAATAGCAGTATCTGCTCTCTGGGATCTAATGTTTTAAATGTCAGAGTAGAAGAAATTTGCTGGACCAATATGCAACTTTATTTAAAGGACAAGGTTAATGATTCTTTGCATGCATATTTACTTTATTTCCCTCTGCTTGTTTTCTTTTTCCTATTAGGCTGATGATAAAGACACTGGGAATTACAGTGCCATGCAGTACAGACTCATCATTCCTCCAATCAAGGATGGTAAAGAAGGTTTTGTGATTGAAGCTTACACAGGGCTAATAAAAACTGCTATGCTGTTCAAAAATATGAGAAGATCCTATTTCAAGTTTCAGGTCATTGCAACTGACAATTATGGAAAAGGACTGAGCAGCAAAGCAGAAGTACTTGTAAGTATGAGCCAGGCATTATCTTTATGGAATAATTCCTGAGGAAATTCAAACACTACATAAAGTTTAATTCCAGGCAGACCTATAGGAAGGCCATAAACTGTGTGTACTTAATCTTTTAAAGTCACTGAAATAAAGCTTTTTTTTTTTTTTTTCCCTAAGCCAACATGTGTTCATGTTGCATGGCAGAGATACTGATCTCAGTTATCAGACTAGACATGATGTTCCGTATTTTATTTATTCAATGAGCCATTGTTAATGGTTCAATTTAGATTCTAATTGTTTGCATTAAACATGGACCTAAGTTATGTTCTGGGTGTTCTGGACCCAGATGGCAGCAAAAAAAGGTGCTGGTTTTATGCATTAAAAGTACAAAGCAGGTCACATCTGCATGAAGAATTTACAGATTGTCTCCACCTATTCTCTAACCCAGCAAAGTGCAGCCAGCTCCCATATCAAAGCTGTGAAGCAGGGCTAGCAAGGCGTTAATAAACCCCAGTTAATAAGCCAAGCTGAAAGCTTGCTAACTTGAGCTGTACTTTGTGTTAACATGAGTACATAGCTTCTGGGTCAGAGTTAGATCTGGTGTATCTTGCAGTGCAGACAAATATCTGAGCAAACAGTCTTTGAAAGCTAGAAGTCAGTTCACTTACTGGGGAAAGCCAAGGTTGCCATGTCTTAGTTGCTCATGTCTGGAAGGGAGACACAAGGAATAATTTTCGGCTGAGACTGTACTTTAAGTTTTCAGGGAAGCAACATTTCAAAACTGGCACCAGCTTTAGGCCATGAGCTCGTGGTGGTGTGCTGAGTAAAGGACATTGACTTAGTCCAGTCACAGAAACCATCAAAGCTAAATTTCTTTAAAGCCTATATAACTTGATGGATTAGATTAATATTAGCATAATGTCATAGGGATGAAGTGCATTATCTGGTTCATGGGAACACTGTCAAATGATACAGATGATAGCCGTAATACTTGGTATATTGAGTTATGCAGGAATTCAGCAAATAAACATAATGTATGATGTCCTCATGCTTGACCTCCCAAAATGATAGGGCATTCTCATGCTATTTATGCAGTAATAGTATATTAAAATATACCCAGAAGGTATCGACATTAAAATTACAAAGTGAAGTATGTCTCATTAATATATAGAGGTATCTCTAGGTTGTCTGAGTGATGAGCAGTACACCCAGCGTTTTTGAGCAAGGCATGAAAGCTTAGACTAGCTGTAGATACAATTACAGACTGACACCATCCCACCATGAAAGTTTGGGTTTGCACTGAGCATGATCCATACATGAAGATCCTTTCTAACTAGACTAAGCTGTTCCTGGGCTTCATGATTTGAACAGTATTTGTCCTGCTATCACTGTGGTGGCAGGTGCTCAGACTGGGAGGTGTTACTCCTTTCAATACAAGCTCAAGCAGTGCACATAGATAAGGGAAATGACTTCAGTTACTCCAGTGCAAAAGAATAAGATGTTGGGGAGGAAGATAGGTTTGCACTGAGAGGAGGTCTAGAGAGAAGAGGTGGGGCAACACCAGAGGGACAGTACTGGGAAGAACCCAAGCAGAGCAAGGTATCCTCTAGAATTGGGGCCAGGATGCTTCCTCAGAGCCCTAGCACAGCTCTGTGAGCAGCGTAAGCTGTCAAATCCACTGGTAAAATGTCTTCACGCTGTAGGGGACGGCCCATGTGAAGGATACCAGTCTGTTCCTGCTGGCGGGGACTGGCAGGATGGCTCAAGTTAGATATCTGTGGATCTATAGTTTGGTTCCATGTGGTGGAATTTCCCTTTTTAGCCTCTGTGAGACAAAAGAAAGAAATAAGAAATTACATTTTAAAGTAAGTTTGCTGCAAGTAAGCACGTAAAGGTACTAAGTAAGTATGGATAGTAAATACTCACTATGACATAATCTTTACTCTAAAGTTTGTTGGGGTTTGGGGGGGGCCCAAGGCCCCTTCCTTATTCAGCTCTCAGCATAAGCTGCTCCCAGGAATCCATTGGTGCTATATAATGATCAAGACTGTTTGTAGGCTCTGCCTTGCTCGATCTAAAAATTGGAAAGTGCCTAGTGAATGAAGCACGGGATCAAGGGGCTATCAGTTACAGGCTAGTGGTTATCAACAATTATATGCTTTCCCTGCCTCTCCTGCAAACTCCCAGTTTGCTGTGCTACTTATTTAATTTAACCTGGAACTTTCCTAGTTCTCTGCAACGTATTCTTCAGATACTTGCGGGCGTGAGACACCTGAACATGCTGACTTCCAGCCCTATAATTGAGGTTGGTGCCTGCTACTTAGCATCACAGGATCTGGCTGTATTTTTGCTCAGTAGACTGGAAGTAGCAAAAGCTTTCTACGGAACGGTGGGTCGAATGATCCCTGGTAACTGTGCCCCAAAAAGCTTCCAGAGAGCAGTGACAGTGGTGCCTCAGGAAGAGCCTTTGCTTTCCCACACCTTCCACTTCTGTTCCCAGCATGTTTCCATCTGTCCTGGAGTGGAAGGGAACAGTTTCTCCCTACAGCTTTTGTTACAATGCAGTTAAATTGGACTTAGTTCCTCAACTTAATGCTATTTTTAATAATTGAAAAATGAAAGCCTTTAAAAATGTGGATAGCAAGCAAGTTAATGTTGCTATGGAAACCTTAACTTTTTCTTGATTTTTTGTTCAACACTCGTGCTTTACTCTAGCTTGTCATGAATGTGTGTTTATTCATATTTTTGTATATGAACAAGTAGTCATAACTGTGATTCCTTGAATATCAAAAGAACTGTTGCCTTTTTTTAAGTGTTGCATTTATGCAGTACTGGGTACATTGGTGCACAGTGTTTGCTTGAATTGGCTAATGTAGTTAATTCTATTAAACTGCTCATTGCTTTAGAGTTCCTTTCAATGATCTTAGTCTAAATTTTATTTTGAGTTCATTATAATTCTGTTTTTCTTACACAGAAGTCTGTAATGCTGATCAGTGCATCTGATGACATTTCAAGAACATTTAAATATTTAAAGTTGAATTAAGCTTCAAAGCTGGTGAATCAGTGTTTGATGTGAAAGTATATTATGGCTTGTCTGCTGAAGTGCTTGCAGGGCTCAGGCTTCTCTTTTGAAAATCAGGGGTTGTTTTTTTCTTTTAGAATTGAATCAGCCAAGTCTGATTTTTAAATTTATCAGGTTTAACATTGTCCTACTTTTCCAAATCTACCTCCAGAATCCTCTATAGGGAGTATAGGTTTGGAGTATAATGTTTGCTGTCATGCCTAGATGGACATGAGCCAAGTTTCAAGAAATGTTTTTTCTCCACCAGTATGGGAAGTAACCGTTCCTTTCACAACCTAAGGGGAAGTTGGCTGTGCTAGTGAAGAGAGAGCGATTACAAAATGAAAAAATACTTAAAAGGGAACAAAAAGCATGCAATCATTTTACTGGAAGGCAGCCTTTTCTTGGGATAAAAATAATTTGAGGAGACTAGATCAGGAGATGTGAAGCAGAGTTTACCAACTCTGCTGAATTTGATACGTGTGTAGTCCATTGTGCACACTGACCGTCCAGCCTGCCGTTGAGAAACAGAAGAATTACACTGCTTTTATAGTAGAAAATGCTAATGTGAGAGATTTGTTCTTGGGTGGAATCCTGGAATTATTTATTTATTTATTTAAAACAAAGCTCACAAGTCTTGAGTCTGTTAGAGGCATTTTTTTCTGCCCTTTCAAGTAAAAAAAGTTCAATTGTAAAATGTACATGGTTATGTACAGTTTTATGCTATATAGAGGGAGAAGCTAAAAGAACTTGGAGATTGAAATGAAAACTTTCACTGATAACTTCAAAGTAAATGAACAATTTCCTTCATCAATTTCTGACAAAGTATCATTGAGTAAGTTAAATTAATATTGTATTTGCATTTACGTTGGTGCAAATTGCGTATCTCCAGGATTGGATTTTCCTGTCAAGTCATCAAAAATACCAAAATGCTCATAAGTAGTTTTGAATGTAGCACGTGGGAGATCCGTGATTCTGTAAGTAAAGTCTAAACTATGAAGAACAGGTTTTGTAGTCCCCACCTTAAAAATCTGTAATTCCGATGCAGTCCTGCAATTATAGTTCTAGTTAAATCTTTGCCTGGTGTTTATGGGTTTTGGCTGCCAAGCAAAGAAAGATTTCCCAGCTCTCTTATTCAGAATTAAAATGAGAAATCCGTACATCAGGGCATGGCTGTGAAGGCAGGAAAGTAATTATTCCATTCTTTTTGTATGGGGAGGATGTTATGCATGGGAGTGCCATTTGAATTTCACTCTTTTGTTTCCAGGTCTCTGTGGTCAATCAGTTGGATATGCAAGTCATCGTCTCTAATGTTCCTCCCACCCTTGTGGAACAAAACAAAGATCAACTCATAGGGTAATAAATTTATTTACTCTACAAATTTCAGACAATTTGCTGGTTTTGTGTTTAGATTCAGTAAGGAGTGCTCCCTTTATGCCATGATCTCCTTTCCTTGCCAAAGGACTTGACAATGAGCAAGCGGGTATTTTGATGGGGAGCGCAACTGGCTGAGCGACAGCACTGCCCC